>NC_035436.2:93840928-94061248 GCF_002127325.2 Helianthus annuus | reverse complement strand
GCAGCTGGTCGAACAGATCATCGATCCTTGGTAAAGGATATCTGTTCTTTATGGTAACTTTATTCAGCTCTCTATAGTCGATGCACAACCGCATCGATCCGTCCTTCTTCTTTACAAACAGGACAGGAGCTCCCCAGGGAGATGAACTAGGTCTGATAAAACCTTTCGCCAGCAGTTCATCCAACTGGGTCCTCAGTTCTTTCATTTCCGTTGGCGCTAATCTGTAAGGTGCTCTTGCTATCGGAGCTGCTCCAGGAATGATGTCAATTCTGAACTCCACTTGTCTATCTGGTGGCAAACCAGGTAGTTCTTCGGGAAAAACCTCGGGGTATTCAGAAATGACAGGAAGATCCTCGATCTTCGGCTTTGGTTCTTCAATTATCACCTGAGCCATGTAAATTACACAGCCTCTGTTCAAACACCTTGAAGCTTTCAACATAGATACGTCTTCGGGCAATCCGTAATGCGTATCCCCTCGAATGGTAAGAGATTCACCACTCGGAGTCTTTAAAACTATCTGCCTCTTGCCGCAGATGATTTGGGCCTGATTACGGGATAACCAGTCCATGCCTAGCACAATGTCAAAACCCGCTAATTTGAAAGGAAGTAGAGATAAAGGAAAAGAATGGTTCCTAATGGATATTTCACATCCTTCTAGAACGGTAGAGACGGTTTCTATCGTGCCGTCTGCCAACTCTACTTCGTATTTTACGTCAAGGGTTTTGATTGGCATATTTAGTAGTTGGCAAAATTTCTGGTCTACAAAGGACTTGTCAGCGCCAGAATCGAACAGTACTCTTGCAAATATATTATTTACGAGAAAAGTACCTGTAAGCACATTGTCGTCCTTGACCGCTTCCTTTGCATCCAAGCGAAAAACTCTCGCATTTGTCTTCTTACTCTCTTCTGCCTTCTTGGCATACTTCGGGCAATTACTCTTTATGTGCCCCTTTTCATTACAATTATAGCAGGTTGCGTCCTTTATCTTTTTGCACTCCACTGTCTTATGCTCCTTGGACTTGCATAGCCCACAGGGTGGAGTCCTTTGTTGCGACTGCGAACCAGACGCAAACCTACACTTCCCGGAGTGAGGTTTCTTGCAGACCTTGCAGTGAGGTCTTCCATCAGCTTGCCCCTCTCTCTTTGCCTCCGACCCTCTCTTGCCTTCACCGTTTCCACGGTGCTTTTTCCCAGACTTTCGTGAGGTATCATCCTCACGCTTTCGCTTTTCAGCCTCCTTGCTCCTTTGTGCCCTCAGACGGACAGCATCAAGTGTAAGAGACAAGGAGAGGTCAGTAACTGACCTGAAGGTCGTTGGCCTAGAGGCCTTTACGCTGGCCTTGATCGCCGGCTCTAAGCCCCCAATGAATCGGGCAATTCTTCGTGGTTCTGGTGTCACAAGATATGGCACCAGGCGTGACATAGTGTTAAAGCTTGTCAGATAAGCTTGACAATCCAGGTTTGTCATCACTAGTGAGACAAAATCAGCCTCGATCTTCTCAACCTCGTGCTGAGGGCAGTAGTTTTCTTTTATGAGGGTAATAAACTCCCCCCATGACATTTTGTACAAGGCAGACTTACCTGAAGCCTGCACCAGAGCTCTCCACCACGCCAGGGCCTCGCCCTTGAATGACTGGGACACAAACTTAACCACGTCCCTCTCAGCGCACCCGCTGATGTCCACAATCGTGTCCATCTCGTCCAGCCAGGTGATACAGTCAACCGCACCTTTCTCCCCTGTAAATTCACGGGGCTTACATGATACAAAGTATTTGTAGGTGCAACCCTCAGCACTGGACGCATCCGTATATTCTCTATCGCGGTGAACGCTGTGCTCAGTAGACGAATGCTTGTCGTCATCTTTCTTGGGTTCAGAGGGTGGTTTGGAGTGTGTCTTTGGTTTAGAGGGTGGTTTTGACACAGATCTGCCTTGAGACTCAGTATTTTGACGATCAATAGCTGCCTGGACAGCATTGTTGATCAGAGCCTTTAGCTGTGCGCCTGTCAAATGTACTGACGCATTGTCATAGTCATCTTCATTTGTGTGGCTGTTCTCTCCGTTGGGATCCGCCATTGTAACTTGAATCTGTTACAGAAGATAACAAAATTTTAATTTAGGAGATTATTATGTGATTGTCTTTTATGACAATTTGTCAACCATGGTACAGAGACCATATTCGGTTAACTTATTATCTCATTACATTAAATATTAGGATTTGAATATATCCTATTTTAACTATATAAATAGTATTGGCGGCATAAAGCCTAATCACGATGATGTTTTATAATATTAGCCGAGATTCCAGAGAATCAAAGGCATATAGAGTTGAACCGTAGTTCTTTTATCTCTTTCTGACAGAGAGTCATAGACTACCACTGCCTTCTGTCTTTATAAGACAATTATTATGGCCCATAGGCACTACACCTCTAATGGATGTCTTAATATGGTTGGCCCGTAGGCACTACATCACTAATGGACGTTTTTAATAATATTGGTCCGTAGGCACTACATCACTAATGGATGTTTTAATATTACTGGCCCGTAGGCACTACATCACAAATGGATGTTTTAATAATTCTGGCCCGTAGGCACTGCATCACTAATGGATGTTTTGATAGTTCTGGCCCGTAGGCACTGCATCACTAATGGATGTTTTTATAATTCTGGCCCGTAGGCATTGCATCACTAATGGATGTCTTAATAGTTCTGGCCCGTAGGCACTGCATCACTAATGGATGTTTTTATAATACTGGCCCGTAGGCATTGCATCACTAATGGATGTCTTTATAGTATTGATCACCTTTATTGGTGATTTAACCCACGATTTATATATCATTTAGTTGGGTTTTGAAATCCTGAAAGGATTATTGCATAGGAATGACGTGCGTGATTATAACGAATCACATCTGCCATGAATGTTAACATGCGTACAGAGGTTAACAGGGAATCAGAATCTTTTCAGTTAGGTCGTACCATCTTGACTAGATCTTAAAAGACCCCAAGCTAGGTTTCACCTTTTAAGATTCTTTATTTAGGCAGATCAATATAAAAGGAATGGTTTTGATTTATTTTTATATATATTAAAACAAAACTCATAACATACATTCCAAAATCTCAAATACAATTACATATTGCCCTAAACGGGTCTTTCAAATAGTACATACCTCCATAGAGGTTTTAAAATAAGTGACAAGTCCACGCAGGGACTAAAGATAAGTCCACGTAGGGACTGAGATACGATAAGTTGTCCACACAGGGACTTATTTTAGAGTAGAAATTACATTCGTACTGCTATTAAGGGCTAGTGGTCACGTTTCTTCTTTTTGCCCTTTAGTAGGTTCGCCAAGCCCTTGAGAAATCCTCGGTGGCTTTTCTTTTCTTCCTCGAACTCTCTCTCCACACGATCTAGTCGATGGAGTATTTCTTCCTGTTCAGGAGGAGAAAATCGTGGTTGTGGCGCTTGATGCGGAACTGGAGGTCTGGGAGGTATTGGATACCCATGAGCTGAGTAGTCCGGTGGTCCCATGTTTCCATGTGCTCCGTCAGGGTAGCGCGCATTATATCTAGCCGACACCACATATGGGTCGCGCTCATAGCCGTAGTTGTATTGTGCTTGTGACGGTTCAAACGGGTTGTAAGCCGTTGGACCCGTGTAAGCTGGTATGGGTTGGTCATACCCAAATGGTGGCGAATTTCGTGCAGTAGGTGCGGAGTTCGCTTCTTGTATAGGACTTGAAGGTCCTTCTTCATGTAGTGGCGGATAGTGGCTGCTACTAGAATGTCGAGGAGTGCTGAAGTGGTTACCCCCTTCTCCTCGTGTAGACATACGAGCATTGGTCCTCCTACGCCTCGGCGGATCAGGTATTACTGGTTGTGCCGGTGGCGGAGGTGGTGGCGTAACTGCCTCAAAGCGTGAATCCTCAGAGGGATCCTGTGGATGTCTCGGTTGTTGTGTCTGATGAGATGGTGTGTTGTACCACTCATGTCGGTCAAACAAGGCTATAAAGCTGTCTGGGCCTTGATACTGCGGACCATGATATGAAGATCCATCAGATACTTCTATCGGATGCGTGGGCGTACCACGAGCTGGTTCAGTTGGATCCTCATCTTCCTCCATGGGATCTTCAGAAAAATGGTCTTGTGGCCCTAGTGGAACAAAACCTGAAGGTTCCTGTATGTAGTCAGCCGGATTAAACTGAGCTACGTAGTATGGACTAGGGTCGTCGTAGTTTCGGTGCGATACCGAACGTTGTAGAGGTATGAAGGAAAGTTGTGGGTTGTTGGGATTATTTTCTGAATCTGCCCCAAAGGAGTGCCGGTAGGATGGCGTCGAGCTGTGCGAAGTGGAATGCCTCGCTGGTTCGTAAAGATCTCTTCGTCGTTGTGGCTCTTCGCTTCGTGTCATCGAAGGATGTCTTGTACCAGATGGTCCAGCCTCTTGATCGTGATGTGTCACGATTTCTCCTCGGCCTCTTCGTCCCCTTCCTCTTCCTCGGAATATAACAGGTGGCATTTTCCTGCTCCAAAACTTATTAAAAATCAAATCGAAAAATAAAGACAAAAAGGAGTATAATCCGAATTTGTCCTAAGTTCTTGTCTAGACTCAAGTATGTGCAATTGTGTCATTGAGATTAAACACAATAGGATAGTGTTTAATTCACTCAATGTAGGCTCTGATACCAACGTGTCACACCCCGATTTCCACGTGTCTCACCGGTGGGCCCGGTGGGGGATTACCGTGACGATGTTGGCAACAATATAGTCAAACCACACAATTATATAATGCACAGCGGAAGCATAATTTAAATATATAATTTCAACCTCTGATTGTAATATCAAGATGTATTACAGAAGTTGAATATCCACAGTGGATCGTAAATACAGATAAAGTATTGTTCCATCAGATACTGCAATCAAGCTTGCGAGGCTTATCCCGACGCTAGGGAGCTAATACCAGCCAATTACGTTTAGGTACCTGCACTTAATCTTTTTGGGGAAAATACGTCAGTTTACACTGGTAAATACATTCAACTGACACATTTGAAAATGTTTATTAAAATTGATTTGAATGCACAAGGCACAAACTCTTTTATAACTTGGGAAAATTCATAATGATCTTGTGAACGTTTTACATGTTCTTTTATGCGTTCAGTAGCCCGGGTCGTGCCGGGTTAAAGATTTATAGACACACCACGTTTGCATAAAACCGTAGTACAGAAACCAACGGCTACGTCTTTTAGTTTTAATGTCGACACTTTATACCGGGTGTACGCCTACACCGGGATGTCGATGGTCTCGGCATCATTTTACGAAATGGCCACGACCATCGACATCCCGGTGTAGGCGTACACCCGGTATAAAGTGTCGACATTAAAACTAAAAGACGTAGCCGTTGGTTTCTGTACTACGGTTTTACGCAAACGTGGTGTGTCTATAAATCTTTAACCCGGCACGACCCGGGCTACTGAACGCATAAAAGAACATGTAAAACGTTCACAAGATCATTATGAATTTTCCCAAGTTATAAAAGAGTTTGTGCCTTGTGCATTCAAATCAATTTTAATAAACATTTTCAAATGTGTCAGTTGAATGTATTTACCAGTGTAAACTGACGTATTTTCCCCAAAAAGATTAAGTGCAGGTACCTAAACGTAATTGGCTGGTATTAGCTCCCTAGCGTCGGGATAAGCCTCGCAAGCTTGATTGCAGTATCTGATGGAACAATACTTTATCTGTATTTACGATCCACTGTGGATATTCAACTTCTGTAATACATCTTGATATTACAATCAGAGGTTGAAATTATATATTTAAATTATGCTTCCGCTGTGCATTATATAATTGTGTGGTTTGACTATATTGTTGCCAACATCGTCACGGTAATCCCCCACCGGGCCCACCGGTGAGACACGTGGAAATCGGGGTGTGACACTTAACTTTCACTGTTGACGCTTTTAACCCTTCTCATACGAATTCGAGTATAACTTTCTCGTTTTAAGACGGAACTTCGCGGAATTTATACAGTATATTCTAGTGAGTGTATAATACTGTTACGAAGCCTTGGGAACGTTAAAGGGTCACTCAGAGGTAATATTTAAACATGTTGACACAGTTAACCCCTGTAGCACGTAATCTCTCACTTTCTTCCGCGTTTCGCTTCCGTACGATCTATGATTTATTCGTTTGAAGGTTCAAGCATTATTTAGGGTTACTATACAGTGTATTTACCCTTGTTGACATTTATAACCCTCGAATTTATATACTTTCAAGGTTTGTCAAAATTAGTCCTTTATTTAATATCAATGCCACGTGTAAACAAATGACACGTGTTAACACATTATTGGACACAAAAATTCGAGGTGTTACAAATATCATTTTAGAGCCTTGAAATGAGGTTAAAGGGGTTTAAAAGTGCCAAAAAATCAAGTTTTACAAGTGCATGGACCATTTTCGAAAATTCTGGCAGATACATTGAACTTGGTCCATTTTTTAGGCATCCATGGTATTTCAAAACAATGTGCCACACATGGATGGTTTTGATCCTTGTTTTGCAATACCATTTGATGGTTTTAAGTATTCCCATGGTTTTGAAAACCATGTGCCCACATGTAAGGTCTAGATCAAAGCACGTTTTTCGACGAACGATCTTAACGGTACTTGAATTCCTATAAATACCCAAACCCATTTCACACCCAAAGCACACTTGAATCTGATTTTGGCTCTCTAAGTTGAAGTTTATGCTTCATACCTGAGAGTAAATCGGATCAAGAGCTTGCGGGGACCTTCTGTAAGTATTCTTTCGTTCTTTTCATTCGTTTCTATCGTTAAAGTCAAACTGTGTTTGACTTTCTGCTTTGACCAGTTTATGGTCAACGCGAAGTTCGTTTGAACTTCATAACGTGAGCGTAATCACGATGGTTATAGTCCCTAGTAACTATACCTACTGATTACCACGTTATCTAGGCTCAGTGACGAGTCGTAGCTTGGGCCAGAATGCGTTTTCTCGCGTATTTTGTAACCAAGCTACTTTTAGGTATCAAAACCGTTTGTTTTGATACCAAAACTATTTTCTAACTTAACTAAACATGTTTCGACACGTTTAGCTTGTCACTTTTAGATTAGTGCTTGTGTAGAGTCGTAAGTCAAGCGGACTAAACACCCGCTTAGACTTTCGAACATGACCCGTTTGGTCGATCATTAGGATCCGACCAAACATGTTTAGTGACCATAGTAGCATAGGGAATAACCTTCCGAGGTTATACCTTATGGTCACTTAGGTTTGATTAGTCGCATGATAGGTAATTTATATGCCTTTGGTAAATTACCAAAATACCCTTTTCATACATAATTGGTAATTAAGCATATGTAACCTAAACTTTTGACACGTAACTGATTATGCAACATAATTAAACATGTATGGGCATATAATACTTGTCATAGGACTAGTTAGACGTCTCGAACGCGCATAGCGCGCACGGCGCGTTAAAGTAGCGTAAGCTACCTTAATGGGTCACGATGGGTCGAAAGCACTAGGGTTAGGTTTCAATTTAGAATGTAGGCTTTGTCAAACCATATCACATGAGTTCCAACACTCACTTGGTTTACTAGACCTCATTCTGTCCGATCTTCCGATTTAGGCGTCTATTGTTTGACTAGTGGTTCGATTACTAGGTGCTACTTGATTTCTCTGGTTTGCTTGAGTTTGTTGGAATTCTATTTGATCGAGGATACTTTGCACTACATGTGAGTACATAGTTCCCATATTTTACTGTTTTTAAATGTTTTGGGGTGATTCATATGTACGAAATGTTTTCAAGGTTTAAACGATGATTTCAAAAACGATTAAAACGATTTTTACTAAACTAAATCGCTTTCTGGAAGGTTATACGTGCATTGATGCGTAAATATAACAAGTTTAATGCAACAAACACTCCGGAATAGTGAAATAGGCTTAACATATCTTAAACAACCTCCACAAAACTTAGAAAAAAGTTCTGGATGGTTTGGTGTGTTAAAATCAACTTTATTCGATCGCAGGGACTATTGGTGTCAAACTACGAAACTACACCAATTTGTGTAGTAACGAACACTCCGGAACTTGAGCATAAGTTAAATATACCATAAATATCCTTTACATATCTTAGAAATAGGCTTTGAAAGGTTCGGTATGCTAAAATAAACTTTATTGATCAATAGGGACTAAAAGCGTCAAAAAGTGCACAAGTTTGCATTTTTGCGCATATCTTACGTTCTGAATAGAACCGGACATCCAAAAATTTATGTAATCATTAAAATATTTTATTTTAAGTGATTGGCATGATAAAATTCCATTCGTCGCTTAATTTGGATCGTTTTTGCGTTCGTTACGACTTCTGTCGTAATTAACCGAATAACGCAACCGTACGGCCAAACGAACCGACATCCGTGATGTCTTTGAGCATATTTTAAATTCCCTATACTTTAATATCATTTTAGAGCCTTGAAATGAGGTTAAAGGGGTTTAAAAGTGCCAAAAAATCAAGTTTTACAAGTGCATGGACCATTTTCGAAAATTCTGGCAGATACATTGAACTTGGTCCATTTTTTAGGCATCCATGGTATTTCAAAACAATGTGCCACACATGGATGGTTTTGATCCTTGTTTTGCAATACCATTTGATGGTTTTAAGTATTCCCATGGTTTTGAAAACCATGTGCCCACATGTAAGGTCTAGATCAAAGCACGTTTTTCGACGAACGATCTTAACGGTACTTGAATTCCTATAAATACCCAAACCCATTTCACACCCAAAGCACACTTGAATCTGATTTTGGCTCTCTAAGTTGAAGTTTATGCTTCATACCTGAGAGTAAATCGGATCAAGAGCTTGCGGGGACCTTCTGTAAGTATTCTTTCGTTCTTTTCATTCGTTTCTATCGTTAAAGTCAAACTGTGTTTGACTTTCTGCTTTGACCAGTTTATGGTCAACGCGAAGTTTGTTTGAACTTCATAACGTGAGCGTAATCACGATGGTTATAGTCCCTAGTAACTATACCTACTGATTACCACGTTATCTAGGCTCAGTGACGAGTCGTAGCTTGGGCCAGAATGCGTTTTCTCGCGTATTTTATAACCAAGCTACTTTTTTTTTGGGTAAAGGTTACCCTGGTAAATTTCATTACACAAACAAAAACAATACAAGTGAATGAGCTGACATGCTCACCAATCCAAAGGCACGACAAACCAAGCCTAAGTACAACCAAAGAAACACACAGCCAAAGAACAAAAGAACACAGAACAAACTAGACACTAATTCAGCTAGTCTGCATCCCCAGGAATTTATAATGCATCACCTAAATTCATCTTGAATGATAACCCCTTTGGGCAGCCTCCACTTGTTGATAATCAGCTCCACTTGCCTTGTATGTTTGAACTTCAAGGTAATCAGCTTTAAACAAACCGTACATGCAATGGCTTCCACCACTTGGTTTACCGATCGCTTTTTATCCGAGAATAAGCGAGTATTCCTCTCCTGCCATATATGGTAAGCAGTAGCCGCTACAATCATTCTACCAATAATGCTCTTCGCTGACTTGGATTTAGTTATCGAAATAAGGTAGTCCATAATGTTCTCCCATTTGTCCGAGAGGTGGTCCATAACTCCTAGTCTTTTAACATTTAGCCATACTTGAGACGAGAAAGCACACTCAAAAAATAAGTGCGGATGCGAATCATTACCATACTGACATAACGGGCAACAAACCAAACGAAGATTCGTTCCTCCACTTACATCCCAATCTTTCAGCTTATCTTGAGTCTTTAGCCTCTCACCAATGACTAGCCACATAAGAAATGCATGACGAGGAATGCATTGAGAAAACCATACTATGTTTTGCCAAGGAACTGGATGATTATGGTTGCGGATGGTATCCCACACACTTTTTGCTGAATACGTAACCTGTTTGCCATCATTATCTATCCAAACATGAGTGTCCTTCACATTTGGTTTCAAATTTGGAGGCTGTACATGTGTTAAGGCCGGATAGAGCTCCAGCCACGCCAAGGGCCAGGTCCACCTACCATCTCTCACAACGTCCGCTACTGTAGAATCCAAGTGAAAACCTGCTTGCTTTATCATTCGAGGTGTGACAATATTACCAATGGGGTCTACGACTGACCATTTATCAAACCAAGCTGATGTCAACTTCATATCTCCTATTTTGGACCAGATGTGATTACGGACATTGGTTCGAAGTTTCATTAGCTTTCTCCATCCCCAGCTACTACCCTGTTTAAGAGGGATATCCCAAAAGCTTCTCTGTCTCAACTTATAAGTGTGAATCCATTTAACCCAAAGAGACTCTCTGTTAGTGATAATATTCCACATATGGTAGACCATCAACGCCCTGTTAACATCACAAATTCGTTTTATCCCCAACCCCCCTTCAGAAGCTGGAAGACAAACTGTTTTCCAAGCCACCTTCGACTTGCCTTTCCCAAGAGGCCCGTTACTCCATAAAAAATCCCGCATTTTTTTCTCCAGATCCTTAATAACCCGCTGAGGGAGAATAAAGACAGAGGCCCAGTAAACATGAAGAGAAGATAATACTGCTCGGATCAGCTGAAGTCTTCCTGCAAAAGATAGGTATTTGTTTCCCTCGTGGGTAATCATGTTCTCCATCCTTTCCACAAGCACCTTACAATCTTTATACATCAATCTAGTTGATATAAGAGGGACTCCAAGGTATCTGACAGGAAGACATCCCTCTTTAAACGACAAAAGAGCAAGGATATTCTGTTTAACTTGATCAGCCACATTAGCAAAGTACACCGTACTTTTCGGGATACTAGGGACTAGACCCGACCATTTTTTGAATCGGTCTAAGCCTTCTAAAACAGGTTTAACCGACTTCACCTCCCCCCTAGTAAATAAAAATAAATCATCCGCGAAGCATAGATTCACAATTCTTTGCTTTTCACACTTGTTATGAAACCGAAAGTTCAGCGAGGATGTTACCATATGGTCCAGAATAAGAGTTAGAACCTCCATTACCATTGTGAATAAGTAAGGGTGTCACACCCCTTTCTGCGGCGGAAGCACGAGGTGTGATCATGAAAGGTTCTCATTGCATACGAAAGGTAAACATACTATATGCTCGAAAATAACTTTAAACATTACATTACCGAAAACATAAGTCAAGTGTTTACAACACATGATAGCATATTGTCTTAAAAGTTACAACTTTATTTAACGATAAACAAAGCGACATCCACGAGCATGCGTAGGACCACGCGCACATCCACATTTAGTTACCTGAAATACATGTGAGTTTTGGAAAAACATCAACATAATGTTGGTGTGAATTCATGCAGTGATTGTTTTTGAATGTTTAATATCCTTGAATGAAAACATAGTATAAAACTGGTAGAATGAATGATTGTTTGAATGTAACTCGTAAAACGTATGTATAACTGGGTACTATGACTGTTTGAATGTGTGAGTTTTGCTAGTGGTTTGCAAGGCCACTAACATATGTCACGACATAGGAAGCCACCAAACCTAGGCATTTTTGTCGACTTGACTGAGACACAGAAGCACTCGTTGGTAGAAGTAGGCCAAGAGTGGGGTTGCCTGAAACCCATTAGATCTAACCTTTTGTTCCGCGGTCTGAATGTATACGTTGATTAATGGTGCTTATGGTACCCTATTCGAGACATGGTCTGGAATGTTTCACTTGAATGTTTTTGTACCCATTATAACATATGCAAACAATATTCAATTTGTGACATGTATTTCACCCCCGAAGTGTAAAACAAAAACAGTTAAAGAAAAGGGGGAGCATGAACTCACAACTTTGCGTTCCTGTGCGTCGTAAACTTCACCGGTTTGCTTATTTAACGTCGTACCCTATACGCGTTTTCTTAACGTTAGTCACTAGATTTGCGTCGCACAAGTACAGTCACTCTCTTTTGTGTATATTTCCTTGTGTTAAAAATATTTTATATTTTTAACTAAGTATCTTACTTATATTATTTTCTCGCGAATTAATATAAGTATCTTGTGTTTTGCACTTTGCACCCGAATTATGTATCTTGTATGATGTATGTGTATTTTTAAGTCTTAATACGCTAGCACGTATAACACATACTATATACACTTAGCACAAAAGTTGGTGATAAAATAATATATATTTTTCTCTCAAAAATATACATACTTATATCCATTTTTATTTTTGAAGAAATCCTCATTTCTTATCACCAAAAATTAGGGAAACCTTGGTAATACTCTTAAATACATTTTTTTAGGGAATAAGTTCTTCAAAAACTTATATTTTTCTAAGTGTCAAAATTTATAAAAATTTTGACAGAGTTTCCCCTAAAAATGGAAGTTTCCCATGTTTTCAAAACATGTGTTTATTTTCTTTTAAATCGTCAACAATCATCAACAACAATTATCAACAATAATCATCAACAACAATCACTAATTTTCCCATTTCATGAACTCGAATATTTACAAAAATGTGTAGTAATTTACTAGCACATTTAGTAAGTCTTGTTATCTTTAAAAATAAGTTTAATTTCTTAAAAACTTTATTTTTAAAGAATATGAAGTTCCACAACTTCTAGTCGGTTTTTACGAAAATTATTTCCTTGTTAAAACTTTTGTTACACAAGTGTCCACACACTTGTTTGTTCACAAAAATCACTTTTGTTTGTGTAAGATCCGGTTTAGAACATGTGATTTCTTTTGACGCTTGGTCTTTTGAAAATACCACTTGTAGATACATAGATCGGCTAGTTTTAAACATTATTTCACAAGTAAAAATACTTTTACACAAGTTCATGATTCGTGTGTGGTAGAGTTTCACCCTTTAACCCTTGTTTCATTCAAAACAGCCTTATGTCATGATTCATGATCATGACCAACCCAGGTTAAATGATGATCCGAGCTACCACAACATAGATCGGGTCCAAATAATCACACAAATCAATTACTACAACATTTACACATCATATGAGCTTTTAACCATCATTATTTATGTTTTTAGTAGACTTTAATGCATTAAATTGCAAGATTCCGAGTTTTAACCGTTACATATCATATTAACCACTTCAAAATAGTTCAAAAATGTGATTTAAGCAACATACCACTAGCTCGAGGCTAGGGAAGAATCTACGCGCAAAGGATGTGGATAAAAGCTAGAGAAAGAGGTCCTTCGAGCTCCGAGTGCACCAAGCCTTCTTATGCGTGACACTTGACACTCGTATGATGTTGGAATGTGAAGAACAAAATCGAAAAATATGATGGATGATCAAGGGGTGTTCGGCCGAAAGTTTTTGAGGGAGAGGAGAGAGTAGTTTTATGGTGTTGGGTGGTGAATTGTCTAATGTGCCATCTCAAGGTATTTATAGACATTCCATATGGCATATTCCTAGCATATTCCTGGCATATTCCTGGAATATTCCTAGCATATGCCTAGCATATTCCTGGAATATTCCTAGCATATTCCTAGCATATTCCTGGAATATTCCTAGCATATTCCTGGAATATTCCTAGCATATTCCTAGCATATTCCTGGAATATTCCTAGCATATTCCTGGAATATTCCTAGCATATTCCTGGAATATTCCTAGCATATTCCTGGAATATTCCTAGCATATTCCTAGGTTTTCTGCGTTGTCTGCGTTTTGCAGTGTAAGCACTGTGTCGCGTAGGAACACACGGTACGCGCTTAAACATGAAAAAATAACGTTTTTAAGCGTTTTAACTTATTTTTTTTCAACACGAACCTGATTAAAATTAAATTTTAATCATAACAGAATATTTGTGGGATTAAATATTATCCGGGCGGCCATCAACGTTCGTTTCGCAGTTTTGTCGTAATTAGTTCTGCTCTTAAAGTGTGTTTCGGGTGCCTTTTAGTGCGTGTTTTAGCTTTCGTAACGACCATAAATTAAACCCTTATATGTACTCTTGGGTTTTAATGTACCTTTGTCGTAGGACTTACAACTAGGCCTCAATTCTAATGTCTGACTGCTTTCTGCAGTTCCGTTGACATAGTGTGTCTTACCGGTGAGTTTACTAAAATTTCTGACGCAACGCTCTCGTTTTTGCATAAAGCAATATTTTGTAGTATACAACGTGCATGAATTCACTTGTTTAGCATCAAATCAGTCAATGTTGAGATTTAAGCAAATAATTGTAATCATTAAATAGTAATTAAGGTGTACGGAGGTTACCGGTTTTGTGCCAGTTGTCACAAAGGGGATAGTGGATCCCCTTGTCTCAATCCCCGTTTACCTTTGAAAAAACCATTAATATTACCATTAATGCTCAATGAGAATGATGTTGTAGTAACACACTTCATAATCCACATCGTCATTCTTTGATGAAATCCAAACCCATTTAAAATATGCTCTAAAAAGCTCCAATCTACCGTATCATACGCCTTTTGAATATCGATTTTAAATGCACATCTTGGGGGACCAACATTTCGATGATAGTTATGCATTAATTATTGTGTCAGCATAATATTATCTGATATTCTTCTTCCCGGGATAAATGCCGATTGATTTATGCTAACCAAGTCATGCAACCCATGTTTTATTCTATTTGTAATTATCTTGCTTAAGCATTTGTAGATAGTGTTGCAACAAGATATAGGCCTGTAATCTGTTACACTCTCCGGAGTAGAGATCTTGGGAATTAAAGCAATGATCGTGTGATTGATCTCTTTCAGCAGTTTCCCATTTCTAAAGAAATCACGAATAGCTTGGCAAACATCACCTCCCACAATATCCCATGACTTTTTAAAGAAAACAGACGTAAACCCATCCGGCCCCGGGGCTTTGTTATCCCCAAGCTTTGTTATCCCTAAGCTATAACCAAGCTACTTTTAGGTATCAAAACCGTTTGTTTTGATACCAAACCTATTTTCTAACTTAACTAAACATGTTTTGACATGTTTAGCTCGTCACTTTTAGATTAGTGCTTGTGTAGAGTCGTAAGTCAAGCGGACTAAACACCCGCTTACACTTTCGAACACGACCCGTTTGGTCGATCATTAGGATCCGACCAAACATGTTTAGTGACCATAGTAGCATAGGGAATAACCTTCCGAGGTTATACCTTATGGTCACTTAGGTTTGATTAGTCGCATGATAGGTAATTTATATGCCTTTGGTAAATTACCAAAATACCCTTTTCATACATAATTGGTAATTAAGCATATGTAACCTAAACTTTTGACACGTAACTGATTATGTAACATAATTAAACATGTATGGGCATATAATAGTTGTCATAGGACTAGTTAGACGTCTCGAACGCGCATTGCGCGCACGGCGTGTTAAAGTAGCGTAAGCTACCTTAATGGGTCACGATGGGTTGAAAGCACTAGGGTTAGGTTTCAATTTAGAATGTAGGCTTTGTCAAACCATATCACATGAGTTCCAACACTCACTTGGTTTACAAGACCTCATTCTGTCCGATCTTTCGATTTAGGCGTCTATTGTTTGACTAGTGGTTCGATTACTAGGTGCTACTTGATGTCTCTGATTTGCTTGAGTTTGTTGGAATTCTATTTGATCGAGGATACTTTGCACTACATGTGAGTACATAGTTCCCCTATTTTACTGTTTTTAAATGTTTTGGGGTGATTCATATGTACGAAATGTTTTCAAGGTTTAAACGATGATTTAAAAAATGATTAAAACGATTTTTACTAAACTAATAACGATTTCAATAATGTGAACAAAACTTGATGGTTGTAGTTACATAACAAATGACATTCATTAGCATTGATCAAGCCAACTAGTATTAGGTTATGGTACCATAGGATCTGACAAATCCTGTTATTTTACATCACCCATGGTTATGTGTGGGGGTTGTGGGTAACGACTGAATCTGATGTTTGTTAACTTACCCTTTGGTGGTTTGTTAATTCGAGAAGCGAGAAGCGAGGTGATCGAGTCACTAAGGTTTGAATGTTATTAACGAGACGACCATATATAAGTTATCACAATTAAAACGAGGACGATTTAAACGATTTAAACGAGTAAACGATTTGGGAACGATTTGGAAACAATTTGGAAACGATGTTAAACAATTTGGGTAAACGATTGGTTTTTGGCTAGTGTTTAGATAACGGGACTGTGACAACTCGAATTTCTAAGATTCTATTTCGCAATTATTGCACGTTCTTGTATTGTTTAGTTGTTTACTTGCACAATTTGTTTGCTATGAAACTGTATACGTTTTGATGCAATAAAGTGTTTTGTGGTTGTGCATGGTTATGTGCTACTTGTGAAAGATTTGACAAATAATGGAATATGGTGTTGAAACTGTAATAAATAATACTTAAGGGTGTTTAGGGTTAATAGTGAAACCTTAACAACTCATAACCCTAATCCCCTTCCCTAATCATTCACTAAACATTCACAAAGAATCAAAACACGTACTTTCACCTCCTCTAATCCTCTCTACAACCATCTCCTCATCCTTCTTGGTTTCACAAGTCTTTTGCATCAAGTTTGATTGCCAATCCATCTAGAATCGAATCAAGGTAATTGCTTAATCATTGTTTATTGATTGTTTGATTGTCATCTATTTTTGATTCTTGTAGTATGTGTAAACCCTAGTTCATCATATGATAGTTCTGTGTTTCCAATAGATGCTGATTATTGTGTAATCACTGGTTGATGATTTATATGATTGTATTGTCAAAAATATTCACGATTTACTTGATTCGATGTTGTGAAAGTATGAATTAGGGTTAGATCGTATGAACTAGAGTACGTAACCGATGAATGTGTAAAGTGTAACTGATACAATTATGTCAAACTTGAACATGCGTATGTTGTTAGTCGTCTGAGTTTTGAGAATGAATTTGTAATTGTCCGAGCTTTATATATAAAACATATAATCCGAGCTTTGTGTTACAAGTTGTGGTCCGACCTCTTTGATTATCATTCATGAAGTCCGAGGATTGTTGTGATGTTTATGTAAACCTATAAGTCCGAGTTTCTTAATGAATGCATGTCCGAGTTTTGTGAATAAGGGTTGGGGGTCCGAAGTTTAGACATGATGGAGGTTGGTCTGAGTTTGGGGGGGAGGTTGTTGTCCGAGTTTTAACTCCCACACCCCTGGTCCGACTTTGTGTACCCCACCTTTAATCCGAGTTTGCATATATACAAAACATGTTGGTCCGACCTTTTTAGTTGAGCTTATGTCCGAGGTTATATGATGCCCTCAAGTCCGAGTATCACAAGGATCAGAAGGTCCGAGTTTGGGGGGGGGGCATCATCAAGTCCGACCTTTAATTCCCTAGCCCGAGGTTGTGAAGGACAACCTCCCTTGTCTGAGTTTGTATGTATGGGAGCCCATGGTCCGAATTTTATGCTTGGCCATATCTTGTCCGATGTTTAAGGTATGCATGTATAGCTTTATTCATTTAGCAAACACAGTATATGACAGTTTTATAAGTTGTTGACTATACTATCGCATGCATGTAATTCGGCTAAGTATGTAATTTGTTAAACAGGTAAATCATTGATAAGTTGCTATGTGCTAACTCTAACTGTTTGTTAACTCGGTTAATTACCTAGTATTGTTGAGGTTACATATGCTAACGGTGCTAAGTGGTAACCCTGATTAGTGTTTTAGTTCTTCGAAAGCATGTTATCTTGTTAAGCACGATGATCTTGTTAAACGCGACGACCCTGTTAATTGTGTACTGAATAACCATGTACGTATTAACCAAGAACACTATCGTATGCGATACATGATGTGAATTGTCAAACGCTTTGTGATATAAATTACCTGCTTATTAATATGAACATGAACTGATTTATTACACGTGCACATAATAGGACTTGACTGATTTCTTGTGAGCACTTAACTTAGCATACCGAGCAAACCAAGGTGAATTCACACAGCCAAGGCATGGGGTTCCCAGGGTGGGAATGGGATTGGATTACTTTATTGTACATACTCAGTTGATAGAACCTAACGATAAGGATACGACTAGACTAGTAACACTTATTGAACTGATCTTCGCACACCTGCCAAGGGTTGGCCGCGATATTATGACTGACTTCGCACACCTGCCTTTGGAAGGCCGCGAACTGAATTTACTAATCTTCGCACACCTGCCTGGTAGGCCGCGATACAGATAAACCTAGTCTAGAATACTCGGGATGAACATCCCCTAATATCTTCGCATACCTGCCTGGGAGGCCGCGATGGAAACTAATACGATACATGACATAACGAACGAACATACTACTACTCACACTACACTATTACTGAACTGTTAACTGTGAACTCGCTCTACTAGTTGTTGATCATCTGTTACATGCCTTGCAGGTCGTTAGATACATGGAGCTTGCACAGGGAGAAGCTGGTCGTTGTGGGCTTGGATCGTGATTATCTTGTTAAACACTTATGATACTTGATACTTATTTACGATGGGTTTTATTTATACGCTTCCGCTAAACAATGATAACTTACTTATGATTTAGAACACCTTTCATATGGATTTGGTTTGGTTTAAATGACAATTACTTTTACTATATGTATTGTTCTATATGATTGGTGGCTTGATCCTGGTCAGTCACGCTCCCAAGCGGTGATACTCCCCTGGTGGATTTTGGGGGTGTGACAGATTGGTATCAGAGCCATTGGTTATAGAGAACTTGGTTTTAATATGGGAAAACGTTTTTATTAAAACCAGACTATAACCAGAACAGTGCTCTCAGCGATCCACAACGACGCTTCGCTCCACGTGCAAGACTCGACATACTAGGTAATAAGGTTTATGTTTATTACCTGCTTGCTAGAACTGCATAGAACTTTGCTCGTAGTATGCTTACATTCCTTTGCTCACTACTTGTTATTGCTTGAGAACACCTATGTGCTTACACTCTTCTGTCATCGCACTATTCGCGAACCTTTCTCACTTATGTTGCCTTTGATGTGAAGATCAATGGCCGGACGAATTAACATGACTCAAGCCCAGCTAGAGGCTCTCGTTCAAGCTCAAGTTGCTGCGACACTTGCAGCTGCTCAAGCAGGTAGTATACCCTGCAGTATAGACACACACTAGGATCTTTAGATCCTACATTAACTCTCGTATTTAACCTTGTCCTATTCGTACACAATAGGTCAACACGCGCAGCAGCCTGTCTGCACTTTCAAGAACTTCATGGACTGTCGTCCAAGCTCATTCAGTGGCACCGAGGGGGCAGTGGGACTCCTCCATTGGTTCGAGAAGCTAGAATCTGTGTTCGAAATGTGTGAATGCCCTGAGGCTCGCAGGGTCAAGTACGCCACTGGCACTTTGGAAGGAATCGCGTTGACTTGGTGGAACGCGCAAGTACAGATCCTAGGGTTGGCAGCTGCTAACGCCACCCCTTGGAATGATTTCAAAGAATTGATCAAAAGGGAATACTGCACTCGTGAAGACATTCACAAGCTGGAAGATGAACTGTATCACTTGAAAATGACTGGGTCAGAAATCGAGGCTTATACCAAGAGGTCGAACGAGTTGGCTGTGTTGTGTCCAACTATGGTGGACCCTCCATACAAGCGCATTGAGTTGTATCTCAAGGGTTTGGCGCCAGAGATCCAGATCCATGTGACATCGGCTAATCTTGATAATATCCAGGCTATTCAGCGCCTTGCTCATCGTATTACAGATCAGGCAGTGGATCAGAACAGGCTGCCAAAACGTGTCAAGGCTACCACTGCTGCTGTCACTACTTCTGCTACTCCCAGTGACAACAAGAGAAAATGGGAGGGGGATTCCAGCAAGGGATCAGTTTCTGTTCAGTCTCAGCAGCGCAAGACAAATGACTACCAGAATTCGAGTCAGCAATCATCTGGCAGTCAGGGGCAGGGTGGATATCGGGGAATTCACCCACTGTGTAATAAGTGCAACAGACACCACAGCGGAAGATGTCGCAGGGAACGTTGTCAAAGATGCCTCAAGATGGGTCATGAGGCTAAGGATTGTAGAAGCTCTCGGCCAGCAAATCAGAACCAGCAACTCCCACCGCCAGCTCCACAGAACCAGCACCAGCAGCCACAGCGTGGAAACCGGGGATGTTTCCAGTGTGGGGCTGAAGGCCACTACAAACGTGATTGCCCTCAATTGAACCAGAACCAGAATCGCAACAATCACAACAATCAAGGAAATGGCAACAACAACAACAATGGTGGGAGTAACAACGACAACGAAGCAAGGGGTCGTGCATTTGTGTTGGGGCAGGGTGATGCCAGAAATGATCCCAACGTCGTTATGGGTAAGTTTCTTCTCGACGATATTTATGTTACTGTCTTATTTGATTCGGGTGCTGACACAAGTTATATGTCCTTGAAAATGAGTAAATTTTTAAAACGAACACCAACACCCCTAACCACCAAACACGTCGTAGAGTTAGCAAATGGTAAGAGTGTAGAAGCCGCGCACGTAATCAAGGGTTGTAGCATCGTTTTAGCTGGTCAGACTTTCTCGATTGATCTTATACCCATAGTTTTGGGTAGCTTCGATGTTGTCATCGGTATGGATTGGTTATCCCAGCATCACGCAGAGATTTTATGCAAGGAAAAGGTCATTCGTATTCCTCGTTCTAGTCAAGAACCTCTCGAAGTTCAGGGTGACAAGAGTGGTGCTGTGGTTGGCATCATCTCTTTCTTAAAGGCGCAGAAATGTTTACGAAAGGGGCACACTGCAATTCTGGCACTTGACACTGACGCATCAGCAAAGGAAAAGAAGCTGGAGGATATTCCAGTTGTACGTGACTTTCCTCAGGTGTTTCCTGAAGATTTACCTGGTTTACCGCCTCACCGTCAAGTTGAATTCCAGATTGAGCTAGCTCCTGGAGCAGCACCTATAGCCCGCGCACCGTATCGTTTAGCTCCAACCGAGCTGGAAGAACTATCGAAGCAACTACAAGAGCTCTTGGAAAAGGGCTTTATTCGTCCAAGCTCGTCGCCTTGGGGAGCTCCAGTACTTTTCGTGAAAAAGAAGGATGGCACTTTCAGAATGCGCATCGGCTACCGTGAACTGAACAAGGTGACGGTGAAGAACCGTTATCCCCTTCCGCGTATAGATGACTTATTCGACCAATTGCAGGCGTCGAATTACTACTCCAAGATAGACTTGAGGTCAGGGTATCATCAGCTGAGAGTCCGGGATGAGGACGTCTCCAAAACCGCATTCAGAACTCGCTACGGCCACTACGAGTTTCTAGTCATGCCATTCGGGCTTACGAATGCGCCTGCAGTCTTCATGGATCTTATGAACAGGGTGTGCAAACCCTATCTTGACAAGTTCGTCATTGTCTTCATCGACGACATTCTGATTTACTCCAAGAGTCAGGAGGAACACGAGCAGCACCTACGATTGATCTTGGAACTGCTACGAAAGGAACAACTGTATGCTAAGTTTTCAAAATGCGACTTCTGGCTTCGTGAAGTCCACTTCTTAGGCCACGTGGTGAATAGGGATGGGATTCATGTCGATCCATCCAAGGTAGACTCGATCAGGAACTGGCCTGCACCGCATACACCAACGGAAATATGCTAATTCTTGGGTTTGGCGGGGTATTACAGACGATTCATCAAAGACTTCTCCAAGATCGCACCGCCGCTTACTATGTTGACACAGAAAGGTGTTACCTATCGTTGGGGTAACACACAAGAAACGGCCTTTCAGTACCTGAAGGATAGACTATGCAGCGCACCTATTCTCTCACTGCCCGAGGGCACGGATGACTTCGTGGTTTATTGTGACGCATCGATACATGGGCTGGGTTGTGTATTGATGCAGCGGGATAAAGGTATTGCCTACGCCTCTCGTCAACTCAAGGTTTATGAACGGAACTACACGACGCACGATTTAGAGCTGGGAGTTGTTGTTTTCGCGCTTAAGATATGGCGGCACTACCTGTACGGTACCAAGTGCACTATTTACACCGATCACAGGAGTCTCGATCATATCTTCAAGCAGAAGGAATTGAACATGCGTCAACGAAGATGGGTCGAACTTCTGAACGATTACGTATGCGCTATTAAGTACCATCCAGGCAAGGCCAATGTTGTGGCTGACGCTCTCAGCCGGAAAGACACTCTACCTAGACGCGTACGAGCCTTACAGCTCACTATTCAGTCCAGTCTTCCCGCACAGATACGAACTGCTCAGATGGAAGCATTAAAGCCTGAAAACGTCAAAGCTGAAGCCTTACGCGGCTCAAGGCAACGAATGGAACAAAAGGAAGACGGCGCCTACTATGTAACGGGGCGTATTTGGGTCCCACTTTATGGCGGTTTACGAGAGCTGGTTATGGACGAAGCTCACAAGTCCCGCTACTCGGTACATCCAGGGTCGGACAAAATGTACCACGACATCAGAACTACATATTGGTGGCCTAGCATGAAAGCCCACATCGCTACTTACGTCGGCAAGTGTTTGACATGTGCAAAGGTCAAAGTGGAGTATCAGAAACCAGCGGGCCTACTTCAACAACCCAGGATACCACAGTGGAAATGGGAAGAAATTTCCATGGATTTTGTTACAGGCCTACCCAGATCCCAGCGTGGGAATGATACTATATGGGTGATCGTGGATCGACTCACCAAGTCTGCACACTTCCTGGCTATAAAGGAAACGGATAAGTTCTCCACTCTCGCAGACATCTATCTTAAAGAAGTTGTTTCGAGGCACGGGGTGCCCACCTCCATCATTTCGGATCGGGACGCACGATTCACGTCAGAGCTATGGCAAGCGATGCACAAATCTTTTGGCTCACGTTTAGACATGAGCACAGCTTATCATCCTCAGACGGATGGGCAGTCTGAGCGAACGATCCAGACTCTTGAAGACATGCTTCGGGCATGTGTTATCGATTTCGGCAACGGCTGGGAAAAGCATCTCCCTTTGGTGGAGTTTTCGTATAATAACAGTTATCACACCAGCATACAAGCCGCTCCATTCGAGGCATTGTACGGACGTAAATGCCGGTCACCTCTCTGTTGGGCAGAGGTGGGGGATAGTCAGATTACGGGTCCAGAGATTGTAGTGGACGCCACAGAAAAGATTGCACAAATACGACAACGCATGGCGGCAGCACGCGACCGTCAGAAAGCATACGCGGATAAGCGTAGGAAACCGTTGGAATTTCAGGTCGGGGACCGGGTTTTACTAAAAGTCTCACTCTGGAAGGGTGTGGTTCGATTTGGTAAACGAGGCAAGCTCAATCCACGGTATGTTGGACCGTTCGAGATCGTTGAGAAAATAGGCAAAGTGACCTACAAGCTAAACCTACCAGCTGAACTCGGTGCAGTTCACAATGTATTTCACGTGTCGAATCTGAAGAAGTGCCTATCAGATGAGACCCTCATAGTTCCTTTTAAGGAACTCCCTATCGACGAGCGGTTGCAGTTCGTCGAGGAACCAGTTGAAATCACGGACCGGGATGTTAAGGTCCTCAAAAGCAAGAGAATCCCTCTTGTTCGAGTTCGTTGGAACTCCCGACGTGGCCCAGAGTACACCTGGGAACGCGAAGACCAGATGACAGAAAAGTACCCCCAGTTATTCGGAACCAATGCAACCACTACTGAGGCTGAAGCTGCTACTACTGAATTTCGGGACGAAATTCCAAATCAACGGGGGGATGATGTGACACCCCAGGAAAACCAGTGAACAATACAACTTACCTAGCTCCCTCAGTGAGTGCGTACCAAATTTCGGGACGAAATTTCTTTCAAGTTGGGGATAATGTGACAACTCGAATTTCTAAGATTCTATTTCGCAATTATTGCACGTTCTTGTATTGTTTAGTTGTTTACTTGCACAATTGGTTTGCTATGAAACTGTATACGTTTTGATGCAATAAAGTGTTTTGTGGTTGTGCATGGTTATGTGCTACTTGTGAAAGATTTGACAAATAATGGAATGTGGTGTTGAAACTGTAATAAATAATACTTAAGGGTGTTTAGGGTTAATAGTGAAACCTTAACAACTCATAACCCTAATCCCATTCCCTAATCATTCACTAATCATTCACAAAGAATCAAAACACGTACTTTCACCTCCTCTAATCCTCTCTACAACCATCTCCTCATCCTTCTTGGTTTCACAAGTCTTTTGCATCAAGTTTGATTGCCAATCCATCTAGAATCGAATCAAGGTAATTGCTTAATCATTGTTTATTGATTGTTTGATTGTCATCTATTTTTGATTCTTGTAGTATGTGTAAACCCTAGTTCATCATATGATAGTTCTGTGTTTCCAATAGATGCTGATTATTGTGTAATCACTGGTTGATGATTTATATGATTGTATTGTCAAAAATATTCACGATTTACTTGATTCGATGTTGTGAAAGTATGAATTAGGGTTAGATCGTATGAACTAGAGTACGTAACCGATGAATGTGTAAAGTGTAACTGATACAATTCTGTCAAACTTGAACATGCGTATGTTGTTAGTCGTCTGAGTTTTGAGAATGAATTTGTAATTGTCCGAGCTTTATATATAAAACATATAATCCGAGCTTTGTGTTACAAGTTGTGGTCCGACCTCTTTGATTATCATTCATGAAGTCCAAGGATTGTTGTGATGTTTATGTAAACCTATAAGTCCGAGTTTCTTAATGAATGCATGTCCGAGTTTTGTGAATAAGGGTTGGGGGTCCGAAGTTTAGACATGATGGAGGTTGGTCTGAGTTTGTGGGGGAGGTTGTTGTCCGAGTTTTAACTCCCACACCCCTGGTCCAACTTTGTGTACCCCACCTTTAATCTGAGTTTGCATATATACAAAACATGTTGGTCCGACCTTTTTAGTTGAGCTTATGTCCGAGGTTATATGATGCCCTCAAGTCCGAGTATCACAAGGATCAGAAGGTCCGAGTTTGGGGGGGGGCATCATCAAGTCCGACCTTTAATTCCCTAGCCCGAGGTTGTGAAGGACAACCTCCCTTGTCCGAGTTTGTATGTATGGGAGCCCATGGTCCGAATTTTATGCTTGGCCATATCTTGTCCGATGTTTAAGGTATGCATGTATAGCATTATTCATTTAGCAAACACAGTATATGACAGTTTTATAAGTTGTTGACTATACTATCGCATGCATGTAATTCGGCTAAGTATGTAATTTGTTAAACAGGTAAATCATTGATAAGTTGCTATGTGCTAACTCTAACTGTTTGTTAACTCGGTTAATTACCTAGTATTGTTGAGGTTACATATGCTAACGGTGCTAAGTGGTAACCCTGATTAGTGTTTTAGTTCTTCGAAAGCATGTTATCTTGTTAAGCACGATGATCTTGTTAAACGCGACGACCCTGTTAATTGTGTACTGAATAACCATGTACGTATTAACCAAGAACACTATCGTATGCGATACATGATGTGAATTGTCAAACGCTTTGTGATATAAATTACCTGCGTATTAATATGAACATGAACTGATTTATTACACGTGCACATAATAGGACTTGACTGATTTCTTGTGAGCACTTAACTTAGCATACCGAGCAAACCAAGGTGAGTTCACACAGCCAAGGCATGGGGTTCCCAGGGTGGGAATGGGATTGGATTACTTTATTGTACATACTCAGTTGATAGAACCTAACGATAAGGATACGACTAGACTAGTAACACTTATTGAACTGATCTTCGCACACCTGCCAAGGGTTGGCCGCGATATTATGACTGACTTCGCACACCTGCCTTTGGAAGGCCGCGAACTGAATTTACTAATCTTCGCACACCTGCCTGGTAGGCCGCGATACAGATAAACCTAGTCTAGAATACTCGGGATGAACATCCCCTAATATCTTCGCATACCTGCCTGGGAGGCCGCGATGGAAACTAATACGATACATGACATAATGAACGAACATACTACTACTCACACTACACTATTACTGAACTGTTAACTGTGAACTCGCTCAACTAGTTGTTGATCATCTGTTACATGCCTTGCAGGTCGTTAGATACATGGAGCTTGCACAGGGAGAAGCTGGTTGTTGTGGGCTTGGATCGTGATTATCTTGTTAAACACTTATTATACTTGATACTTATTTACGATGGGTTTTATTTATACGCTTCCGCTAAACAATGATAACTTACTTATGATTTAGAACACCTTTCATATGGATTTGGTTTGGTTTAAATGACAATTACTTTTACTATATGTATTGTTCTATATGATTGGTGGCTTGATCCTGGTCAGTCACGCTCCCAAGCGGTGATACTCCGCTGGTGGATTTTGGGGGTGTGACAGATTGGTATCAGAGCCATTGGTTATAGAGAACTTGGTTTTAATATGGGAAAACGTTTTTATTAAAACCAGACTATAACCAGAACAGTGCTCTCAGCGATCCACAACGACACTTGGTTTTAATTGGACCAGTCACTCTTACCTGGGAACTCTTGGGGTGAGTGTTCACTTATAGGCAAGCATGTCTTCGCGATACATTATTTTGATTCACTTACTTTGATTAGTCACCGCGTGTCGTTTGTTTGTTCGAGGTAACGAACAAATGATCGCCTTCCTCGTGTTTTATCGATACCTCTGTTTGCTTTTTACTAATTATCAACCTTACTCGTTTCTAATATTTCCTTGTTAGACAATGCCTCCTCAACGTGAAGCACATGTCACACCCCGACCGTGTATAACATGCAACCGCGGCGGAAACGTCGGGGAGTGTTGGGACAGAATTAATTGTTTCATAACCATGGCATACAAAGTTGTATTTTATTTATAAACAAGAGTGTTATATTGTCTTAAACAGGAAACAAAGAATTCATAACATAATTAAACTAGTCTATCTTCATTCTTAGTCTCTAAGGCACAGGTCCGCCCTAGTGTCACGATCAACATCCTATGGAAAAGCTCCTGAAAACACATGTGAAAATAGGTACGTCAGCATAAAAATGCCTGTGAGACATGACTTGTGTTTAAAAGTGTCATGAACCTTGTAATTTGCTTTGTCTTATAAATCATTTGAAAAACGATAAGATCAGATGATATGTATAAATAAATGTAAGGATTAAATGAATAACCATGTAAAAAAATGAGTTTGTGTAAGATAAGTTGTTTGTAAACAGTGTCTTGTAAAAAGTATGTCATTTGTATAAAATGTCATGTGTCATAAATTGAAATGATTTAAATAACGCTACGATATGTAATACCATACAAACACTTATATATAGGAAGTACCAGCGGCGTATCCACCATGCTTGTATCATATTACACACGCCTCGTTACTTAAATCACTTACTCAAACCAAACCACCAATGTAAATTGTTTATGTATAATCAAATGTCAAAATGTTTTTGTGTACACCATATCAAATGTCTGTGTTTAATGTAAATCATGAACTGTGTATATCAATGTCAAAATGTTTATGTCTAATGTAAATCATGTAATGTGTATCCAAAAATGTCATGTATGGTATGTGAAATATATCAACTAAACCATATGTAAAATGCACAAAAACAAGGTATTGAAGTAAAACATGGTTTAAATCAAAGTTATGTTTTGTGTAACAAATGCATGCTATACTGATATAAACATCTATGCGGTATTGTGAAAATGCATACATCAAAGCCTTGAGACTGTGGCGATAAACCCTTTAACAAATTAAAGGTTTATCTAAGTTATGTATATCAAATTCGGTCATTCCTTCTAATCCAAACAAACCCAGGATTTCAGGAACGGGAGTTGTCAATTCCTATGGTACCACTACCTACTAACGAACGACGTAGCTAATGTTAATGAATGTATTGTTCCATGTTAAACAAACCAAATGTCATACCAAAATGAAAGCATGTGATGAAAACAACTGTACTAAGTATGCACACAATGGGCATACATAGCATGAAATGTAATGTGAAACAATGTACTAAGTACGCACACAATGGGCATACATAGCATGTAATGTAATGTAAAGCAATGTACTAAGTACGCACACAATGGACATACATAGCATGAAATGTAATGTAAAACGATGTACTAAGTACACACACAATGGGCATACATAGCATGAAATGTAATGTAAAACGATGTACTAAGTACGCACACAATGGGCATACATAGCATGAAATGTAATGAAATCATGTACTATAATGTACTAACAAACATAGCAGGTATATGATGTGAAAACAGGAAAGTATGAAAGTAACAAGTAGGCACATGTGTTTCACCCCAAAACGGTTTGGAAAATAGTAAAAGAGGGGACTATGTACTCACCTGAGATTACTTTGAAGTCCTTGTATAACAACCAAATAACGCTAGAGATCACGGATATCAAACAGCACCTAAAATAGGTAACTATGTTAATATACCGGACCTAAATCGGAGGATCGGATAGTATGCGGGTTCGTAAACCAAACGAGTATGGAGACTCGTGTAATATGGTTTAACAAAGCCTTTATACTAAAATGAAACCTAACCTAAGTGCTTACGACCCATAACGACCCGTTTAGGTAGCTTATGCTACCTTAGCGCGTCGTTCGCGTAAAACGCGTTTGGAACGCCTAACGTCGTGACCATAAGGTATAACCTCGGAAGGTTATTCCCTATACAACTATGGTCACCTAAAGTGTTTGGTCGGATCCTAATGATCGACCAAATGGGTCGGGTTCGAAAGTATAAGCGATTGTTTAGATCGCTTACCTTACGACCCTATATAAGCACTATACTAAAAGTCACGAGCTAAGCATGTTAGAACATGCTTAACTAAGTTTTGAAAATAGGTTTGGTATCAAAACAAACGGTTTTGATACCCATGAGTAGTTTGGTTACAAAATACGCAAGAATGCGCATTTTGGCCGAAACTACGACTCGTCACTGAGCCTAGATAACGTGGTAATCATTAGGTATAGTCACTACGGACTATAACCATCGTGATCACACTCACGTTATGAAGTTCCAACGAACTTCGTGTTGACCATAAGCTGGTCAACGCAGAAAGTCAAACAAAGTTTGACTTTAGCACTAGAAAGCGATTAAAAGAACGAAAGAACACTTACGAAGGGTCCCCGAACGCTAAACTTGATCCAGGAGCTCAGGTACGAAGGGTCCCCGTTAAGCCATCTTTAAGGCCCTAAAATGATGCCTAAACATTGAGGGCATGAAACATGCTCAAAAATATGTCGAATGTCGGTTCGTTTGGCCGTCCGATCGCGATGTTCGGTTAATTACGATGGAATGCGCATAAGCGCGAAAAACGATCCAAATTGCGCGACGAATGGATTTTTCTCATGCCAAACACTAAGGCATAATATTAGGATGCTTACATAAATTTTTGGATGTCCGGATGTATTCAGAACGTAAGTTATGCGCGAAAGTGCAAACTTATGCACTTTTTGACACTTTTAGTCCCTGAATGACTCAAAAGTTTATTTTAGCACACCGAACCTCTCAAAGCCTATTTCTAAGCTATGTAAAGGATATTTAAGGTGTGTTTAACTTATGGTCATGTTCCGGAATGTTTGTTACAGTTCAAATTGGCATACTTTCACAGTTTGTCAAGTTTAGTCCCTGTAAGCGAATTAACTTGTTTTTGCCATACCAAAGCCTTCAAAACTTATTTCTAAGTTATGTAAAGGTTATTTAAGGTATGTTGAGTATATGTTGATGTTCCGGAGTATTTGTCGCATTAAACTGAGTAAGTTTACGCCCCAGTTTGTGTATAATTCTCTAGAAAGCGATGTAGAGTTTAAAATCGAACAAAAGTCAAAGCATGAGAAATGTAAAACACAACCACACAAACATTGGGATCAAATAACATTGTTTTATTGATAACTGAACTGTTCATAATGATTTTGAGCACAAATATTACAATCTCCCCTACTTGTGGAAATTTCGTCCCGAAATTTTATTTAAAGGAAACTCGTTGAAAAAGATGCGGATACTTTGCCTTCATTTGATCTTCGCGTTCCCATGTAAACTCGGGTCCACGTTTAGATTCCCAGCGAACCTTGACCAAAGGAATGCGCTTGCGTTTAAGCCACTTGACTTCACGTTTCATGATTTCCACCGGTTTCTCGACAAATTTCAGTGTTTTATCAACACGAATTCGTCTAGCGGTATGTGGAGGTTCTCATCAGCTAAACACCTCTTGAGATTGGACATGTGAAAGGCTACCTTACCGATTCTTTCGACGATCTTGAATGGTCCAACGTATCTTGGTGCAAGTTTTCCTTTCTTTCTGAATCTGATCACACCTTTCCAAGGTGAGACCTTAAGTAATACACGATCACCGACTTGAAAATCCAAGGGCTTGCGTTTTAGGTCCGCGTAACTCTTTTAACGGCTCTAGCTGTCTGAAGGTTATCACGAACTTTCTTAACCTTATCTGTTGAGCCTCACCGATCTCATTCCAGCAGACTGGTGAACGACATTTTCGACCATAGAGAGCCTCGAAAGGAGCCATGTTGATGCTGGAGTGATAACTGTTGTTGTAGGAGAATTCAATCAATGGAAGATGTGAATCCCAACTACCACCAAAATCGATCACACAAGCTCTAAGCATATCCTCCAGTGTCTGGATTGTTCTTTCAGATTGACCATCCGTTTACGGATGATAAGCTGTGCTCAGATTAAGTTGGGACCCCATAGCAGATTGCATGGTTCTCCAAAAATGAGAAGTGAAACGAGCATCTCTGTCAGAAATGATGTTCAAAGGAAGACCATGTCGAGCTACAATTTCATCCACGTAGATTTGAGCAAGTTTGTCAGCCGAAAAATCCTGACGGATTGCAAGAAATGCGCTGATTTAGTAAGACGATCAATGACTACCCACATGGCATCGTGACCTTTCTTTGTGCGCGGGAGTTTAGTAATGAGATCCATGGTAGTGTTTTCCCATTTCCAAACTGGGATCTCTGGTTGCTCCAATAAACCAGAAGGACGCTGATGTTCAGCCTTCACCTTAAGACAGGTAAGGCATTTTGATACATATAAGGCGATGTCTTTCTTCATACCAGGCCACCAATACTGAATACGAAGATCCTTATACATCTTATCTGAGCCAGGATGAATAGAATAACAAGACTTATGGGCTTCATCCATAAGTAATGTACGAAGATTATCTTGGCTCGGGACCCACAAACGGTCCATGAAGTAATACGATCCATTGTCCTTCAATTCCAGATCAGGCGTTATGTGATAAGGAAATTCCTTATCCATCAAACCTTGTGAAACACAAGATTGTTGAGCCTGAGAAATGCGTGCTTGGATATCGGACTGAGCTTGAATAATAGATTGGACATGAACATAATGAAGCTTAGTACGTTCCTTGCGACTCAAAGCATCGGCTACGACAGTCGCCTTACCAGGATGGTAGCGAATTTCTCAGTCATAGTCGTTTAGAAGTTCAACCCAACGTCGTTGCCTCATGTTGAGCTCTTTCTGATTGAAGATATGCTGGAGACTTTTGTGGTCAGTGAAAACCACACATTTTGTACCGTACAAATAGTGTATCCAGATTTTGAGAACGAAGAGAACTGCACCCAACTCAAGATCATGAGTGGTGTAGTTCTTCTCATGTATCTTCAACTGTCTTGATGCGTATGCTATGACTATGTTCCTTTGCATCAGGACGCAGCCAAGACCCAATTTAGATGCATCGCAATAAATGACGAAATCATCATTACCCTCGGGCAAAGTTAGGACAGGCGCGTCACAAAGTTTTTGTTTCAAAGTCAGAAACGCTTCCTCTTGCTTGAATCCCCAATCAAAGGGTTTGTTCTTCTGAGTTAGAGCAGTTAGAGGAACTGCAATCTTTGAGAAGTTTTCAATGAAGCGGCGGTAATAACCCGCAAGACCAAGAAAAGAACGAACCTCGGTAGGAGTATCCCAATCCTTAATCGCACTGATCTTGGAGGGATCTACATGAATACCTTGTTCGTTGACAATATGTCCTAAGAATTGAACTTCTTTAAGCCAGAATTCACACTTGGAGAATTTGGCGAAAAGTTGCTCTTTCTTTAGGAGTTCCAAAGTAAGACGAAGATGTTGCTCATGATCAGCTCGCGTCTTAGAATATATCAAAATGTCATCAATGAAAACGATGATGAACTTATCCAAATAAGGTTTGCAGACCCTATTCATCAAGTCCATGAAAACAGCAGGAGCATTAGTCAAACCGAATGGCATGACTGTGAACTCATAATGCCTATAACGAGTACGGAACGCTGTCTTGGGAATATCCTCTTCATGCACGCGGAGTTGATGATATCCAGATCGCAGATCAATCTTTGAAAAATAAGAAGCGCCCTGCAATTGATCAAAGAGATCATCGATGCGAGGTAGGGGATATCGATTCTTGATGGTAAGCTTGTTAAGCTCACGATAATCGATACACATCCTAAAAGATCCATCCTTCTTCTTGACAAAAAGAACGGGAGCACCCCAAGGTGAAAAGCTAGGACGGATAAAACCTTTGTCAGAGAGTTCCTAAAGCTGCTTAGACAACTCTTGCATCTCAGACGGTGCAAGACGGTATGGAGCTCTGGCAATGGGATTTGCACCAGGTACGAGGTCAATACGGAACTCGACTTGGCGTGCTGGGGGTAGACCAGGTAAATCTTCAGGGAATACCTCAGAATTGTCACACCCCCAAAATCCACACGCGGAGTACCACCGCTTGGAGGCGTGACATGACCAGGATCAAGCCATCAATCATATCGAACATAGCATTTAATAATAATAAAAGTAGTTAAGGTAGTTCATCATGACATGATTGATGTTTCAAAACCAAACATTGTTTAAGTAGCGGAAGCATAGTAATATAAACTCAAAATAGTCATAAGTTCAAATATCGTTCATGATCCATATCCCACAACGACCTGCTCCTCCTTGTGCAAGCTCCATAATGTACCTAAGGTCCTGCAAGGCATGCAGCAAATAATCAACAACTAGTTGAGCGAGTTCACAGAAAGTAAGTTCGTAATAGTAATGCGTATAATCAACTGGTGCGGGCTTCCCATACAAGTATATACTACTGGTGAGGGATTCTCACGTTTATCCTTTATAATGGGGGTTTCCCATTATGGTACTTACTAGACTAGTGCAACCATGTGTTCTTCTTAAACCGAGAACAGGAATACGTACTGGGTCACGTAGGCTTTACGTGACGTGCCCTTCCCCGAGGACAGTGGTACGCGTGGGGGCTACGTAGGCTTTACGCAGTGTGTCCTTCCGACCCGGAAGACAGTAGAAGGTATTGGGTTACGTAGGCTTTACGTAACGTGTCCTCCCGACCCGGGAGACAAATGGCAATTACTTGGGTTACGTAGGCTTTACGTAACGTGTCCTGACTATCCTGAGGACGATGGTCTATAGTCTAGTGAATGCGTAAGTAAGAGTATCATTCCATATCAACATTTCCAACCCAATTCCCAACCCGGGAATCCCATGCCTTGGCTGTGTGAACTCACCTTGGTTTGCTCGGCAGATACACAAAGAGTACAAGTAAGCTAGTAAATGGTCAACCACGTCCTATCATGGTTATAATACAAGTCAGGTTTTGACTTAGATAGTATATGTTGGTTTCATACAAGTTAACATGTTACTGGCACGTATAATTCATGACAACACGTAGCAGACAAGTAATCCATTTAACCTGGGTACTAACATCAGCCCAATAATAATCTGGCCCAATAAAAGTCCAATGGCATACATGGCTCAAATAAAACGCATACCAGTCCAATTAGCAGTCAATTGCATAAGTCCAAAAGGTTTGGCCCAGAATGATTGGGCCCGTGACAGTGTAGGCCCAAAACGGTGTATGTGCATAACTGGTCTCGAGTCGCAACCGGCGATCTCGAGTCGCAACAGGGGGTTACGAGTCGCAACAGGACCCGCAACGGTGGTTTCGGCTCGACATGCTCCGGTTACAAGTCGCAACGGGACTCGCAACCTCGGTCTCGGCTTGTCATGGTCTGGTTACGAGTCGCAACGGGACTCGCAACCATGGTTTCGGCTGATGTTGTTGTGTGGTCTCGAGTCGGAATCGTGAGGTCTCGACTCGCAATCTGTGTCGCAACCAAGAGTGTAACTGGTTTCCATAATTCATGCAACAATTATTCCGTGATTCTAGCAAACATCCTTGGCAGTTTCGGAAATCAGATCAAACCAGTTTCATTCCAAAATCAAACACATTCATACACGTTCATAGCATCATCATCAAGAATGCAGAATTCGCAATTAATCAAGCATCAAATCGGATCATGTGATTTACAAAATCATAAACTACCATGCAACCTAATCAAACCGATTCTTATTATAGCCGATTACATTGCATCTATTCGGATTTATATTAACACACACCCGGTTCATGTAAACGTGTGGCCGATTAGCAAACATCTTTACCGACAATCCCAATCAACAACATATAACCAATTAGTAAGAACATAACCAATCATGCTAATCACGAACCCTAGATCAAACATGCAAGGCTATATAATACGCATATCAAAACATCATTAAACAATAATCATCATACTAGCATAATCAACATACTAACCGGTTACAAGAATATTATCATCAACAACTATCCGAATGGTCATGAATCAAAACATACTAACCGAATTAGAGAGGGGAGAGGGTGATCCGAGTTGTGGATGTTCCTGCCGTCGAGTTTCAACTCAAGCCGAGAGGGAGAGAGACGAGAGGGAAGTAGGGTTGTGTGTGTGAGTGTTTACGTGTTTAGGAAAAACATGAAATCAAACCCCTAACTTGGTTTGTATTTGCGAGTGGGGAGTGGGCCGAGCCCAACTCGGCTATCTAATGGGATCCGGTTTCAAGGAGCGGCCCGAATGGCTTGTGTGACCGGTTATAATGTGTGGTTTGGGTTCGGCTCAATTAACATACAAACATATATCACACAATGCACATAATAACATAATCACATAGTTATCCAATTAATAGCGTTCTCAATAGCACGTATCGTTCCACAAAGTAAGTCTAAAGTTCGAGTTGTCACATTATCCCCAACTAATTAGAAATTTCGTCCCGAAATTTGGTATGCACTCACTGAGGAAGCTAGGTAAACTGTATTGTTTCACTGATTTTCCTGGGGTGTCACATCCTCCCCCCGTTGATCTGGAATTTCGTCCCGAAATTCCGAAGTAGTAGCTTCAGTCTCAGTAGTGGTTGCATTGGTTCCGAATAACTGGGGGTACTTTTCTGTCATCCTGTCTTCGCGTTCCCAGGTGTGTTCTGAACCACGTTTGGAGTTCCAACGAACTCGAACAAGAGGGATTCTCTTGTTTTTGAGGACCTTCACCTCCCGGTCCGTGATTTCAACTGGTTCCTCGACGAACTGCAACCGCTCGTCGATAGTGAGTTCTTTGAAAGGAATGATGAGGTTTTCATCTGATAGGCACTTCTTTAGGTTCGATACATGAAAGACATTGTGAACTGCCCCGAGTTCAGCTGGTAGGTTTAGCTTGTATGCTACTTTGCCAATCTTTTCTATGATTTCGAATGGTCCGACGTACCGCGGATTTAGTTTGCCCCGTTTGCCAAAACGAACCACACCCTTCCAGGGTGAGACTTTAAGTAAAACCCGGTCCCCGACCTGAAATTCCAAAGGCTTTCTACGCTTATCCGCGTAGGCTTTCTGACGGTCGCGTGCTGCCGCCATGCGTTGTCGTATTTGTGCAATCTTTTCCGTGGCGTCCACTACAATCTCTGGACCCGTGATCTGACTATCCCCCACCTCTGCCCAATAGAGAGGTGACCGGCATTTACGCCCGTACAATGCCTCGAATGGAGTGGCTTGAATGCTGGTGTGATAACTATTATTATACGAGAACTCCACCAAAGGGAGGTGCTTTTCCCAACCGTTGCCGAAATCGATAACGCATGCCCGAAGCATGTCTTCGAGAGTTTGGATCGTACGCTCAGACTGCCCATCCGTCTGAGGATGATAAGCTGTGCTCATGTCTAATCGAGAGCCGAAGGATTTATGCATTGCTTGCCATAGTTCTGACGTGAATCGTGCATCGCGATCCGAAATGATAGATGTGGGCACCCCGTGCCTCGAAACAACTTCCTTAAGATAGACGTCTGCGAGAGTGGAGAACTTATCCGTTTCCTTTATAGGTAGGAAGTGTGCAGACTTGGTGAGTCGATCCACGATCACCCATATGGTATCATTCCCACGTTGGGATCTAGGTAGGCCTGTGACAAAATCCATGGAAATTTCTTCCCATTTCCGTTGAGGTATCTTAGGCTGCTGAAGTAGGCCAGCTGGTTTCTGATATTCAACCTTGACTCTCGCACAGGTCAAGCATTTTCCAACGTACGTAGCGATGTGGGCCTTCATACTAGGCCACCAGTATGTAGTACTGATGTCGTGGTACATTTTATCCGACCCTGGATGTACCGAGTAACGAGACTTGTGAGCTTCATCCATAACAAGTTCGCGTAGACCGCCATAAAGTGGGACCCAAATACATCCCGTTACATAGTAGGCGCCGTCTGCCTTCTGTTCCATTTGCTGTCGTGAGCCGCGTAAGGCTTCAGCCTTGACGTTTTCGGGTTTCAATGCTTCTACCTGAGCATTTCGTATCTGTGCTGTAAGGCTAGACTGAATCGTAAGCTGTAGCGCTCGCACGCGCCGTGGTAAAGTGTCTTTCCGACTGAGGGCGTCAGCCACAACATTGGCCTTGCCTGGATGGTACTTAATAGCGCATTCGTAATCGTTCAGTAGCTCAACCCATCGCCGTTGACGCATGTTCAAATCCTTTTGCTTAAGAATATGCTCGAGACTCCTGTGATCGGTGTAAATCGTGCACCTGGTACCGTACAGGTAGTGTCGCCATATCTTAAGTGCGAAAACAACAGCTCCCAGCTCTAAGTCGTGCGTCGTGTAGTTCCGTTCATGAACCTTGAGTTGACGTGAAGCGTAAGCAATAACCTTATCCCGTTGCATCAATACACATCCAAGACCCTGGATGGATGCATCACAATATACTCCGAAGTCACTGTGCCCTCTGGCAATGAAAGAATAGGTGCGCTGCAAAGTCTATCCTTTAGGTACTGAAAAGCAGTCTCCTGGGGCTCTCCCTAGCGATAAACGACACCCTTCTGTGTCAGTAGTGTAAGCGGCTGAGCAATCTTTGAAAAGTCCTTGATGAACCGCCGATAATAACCTGCCAAACCCAAGAATTGGCGTATTTCTGTCGGTGTACGCGGTGCAGGCCAGTTTCTGATCGAATCTACCTTGGATGGATCGACATGGATCCCATCCCTGTTCACCACATGGCCTAAGAAGTGGACTTCACGAAGCCAGAAGTCGCATTTAGAAAGCTTGGCGTACAGCTGTTCCTTCCGAAGGAGTTCCAATATCAGGCGAAGATGCTGCTCGTGTTCCTCCTGACTCTTGGAGTAAATCAGGATGTCGTCGATGAACACAATGACGAACTTGTCAAGATAGGGTTTGCACACCCTGTTCATAAGATCCATAAATACGGCAGGCGCGTTCGTTAACCCGAACGGCATGACAAGAAACTCATAATGGCCGTAGCGAGTTCTGAATGCAGTTTTGGAGACGTCCTCATCCCGGACTCTCAGCTGATGGTACCCCGACCTCAAATCTATCTTCGAATAGTAACACGACCCTTGCAACTGGTCGAATAAGTCATCTATGCGTGGAAGGGGATAACGGTTCTTCACCGTCACCTTGTTGAGTTCACGGTAGTCTATGCACATTCTGAACGTCCCGTCTTTCTTTTTCACAAATAGTACTGGAGCTCCCCAAGGCGAAGAGCTTGGACGAATAAAGCCCTTTTCCAAGAGCTCTTGTAGCTGCTTTGACAATTCTTCCAATTCTGATGGAGCTAGACGATACGGTGCGCGAGCTATGGGTGCTGCTCCTGGAGCGAGCTCGATTTGAAATTCGACCTGACGATGAGGCGGTAAGCCAGGTAAGTCTTCAGGAAACACCTGAGGGTAATCGCGTACTATTGGAATATCCTCCAATTTCTTTTCTTTTGCTGATGCGTCTGTAACGAGTGCCAAGATTGCGGTGTGACCCTTCCGCAGGCACTTCTGAGCCTTCAAGAAAGAGATGATGCCAACCACAGCACCACTCTTGTCGCCTTGGACTTCGAGAGGTTCTTGACTAGAACGTGGAATACGAATTATCTTCTCGCTGCATAAGATTTCTGCCTGATGTTGGGATAGCCAATCCATCCCAATCACGACGTCGAAACTACCCAAAACTATGGGAATGAGATCTATATAGAAAGCTTGGCCAGCTAGGATAAGATTACAACCCTGAACTACGTGCGTGGCTTCTAGACTTTTACCGTTAGCTAACTCTACTACATGTTTGGTGGGTAAAAGTGTTGGTGCACGTTTTAGCAGTTGACACATTTTCACAGACATATAGCTTGTATCCGCACCCGAATCAAACAAAACAGTAACGTAAATATTGTCGAGGAGAAACTTACCCATAACCACATTGGGATCGTTTACTGCGTCACCTCGACCCAGCACAAAGGCGCGTCCCCTAGCCTCGTTGCCATTATTGTTGTTGTTCCCACCGTTGTTATTCCCGTTGCCCTGGTTATTGTTGTTGCGATTCTGGTTCAACTGAGGGCAGTCGCGTTTGAAATGACCTTCAGCCCCACACTGGAAACATCCCCGGTTTCCACGCTGTGGCTGCTGCTGCTGTGGGTTCTGTGGAGTAGGTTGTTGCGGTTGCTGGTTCTGATTTGCAGGCCGTGGGCTCATACAGTCTTTGGCCTCATGTCCCATCTTGAGACACCTTTGACAACGACCCTTGCTGCATGGGCCACTATGGTGCCTGTTGCAATTGTGACACTTGGGGTGAAAACCCTGATATCTTCCCCGTCTATGACCACCAGAGGATTGCTGACCAGGACTCTGGTAGTGGTCAGTCTTCTGCTGCTGAGCTTGAGACTGAACGGATGCTGAATCTTTACTAGAATTTCCATCCCATTTTCTTTTGCTGACGCTAGTAGTAGCAGGAGTAGCTGAAGGAGTGACTGTAGCAGTAGCGTTGACACGCTTAGGCAGTTTATTCTGATCCACTGCCTGGTCGGTGATGCGATGAGCGAGACGTTGAATATCCTGGATGTTATCGAGATTAGCCGAGGTAACATGGCTCTGGATCTCTGGCGCCAATCCCTTGAGATACATCTCAATGCGCTTATATGGAGGGTCCACCATAGTTGGGCACAATACGGCCAGCTCATTCGACCGTTTAGTATACGCTTCGATCTCTGACCCAACCATTTTCAGATTATACAGCTCATCTTCCAGCTTGTGAATATCTTCACGCGTGCAATATTCTCTCTTGATAAGTTCCTTAAAATCGTTCCAGGGTGTGGCGTTAGCAGCTGCCAACCCAAGAATCTGCACCTGCGCATTCCACCAGGTTAGCGCGATTCCTTCCAAGGTGCCGGTGGCATACTTGACCTTGCGAGCCTCAGGGCACTCGCACATTTCGAATACTGACTCTAGCTTCTCAAACCAATGGAGGAGTCCCACTGCCCCCTCGGTGCCACTGAAAGAGTTTGGACGACAGTCCATGAAGTTCTTGAATGTGCAGACAGGCTGCTGCGCGTGTTGACCTGCTTGAGCAGCTGCAAGTGCCGCAGCAACTTGAGCTTGAACGAGAGCCTCTAGCTGGGCTTGTGTCATGTTAATTCTTCCAGACATGATCTTCATAGTAAAAAGTAACGTGAGTGAGAGTGGTTCGCGAGTAGGGCGATGGCAGAAAAGTGTAAGCACGTAGGGATTCTCATGCTATAGTATCATGTGTATCTAAACGTAATGCGAGCAAAGTTCTAAGCAGTTCTAGCAAACAGGCAATAAACATAAACCTTATTACCTAGGATGTCGAGTCTTGCACGTGGAGCGAAGCGTCGTTGTGGATCGTTGAGAGCACTGTTCTGGTTATAGTCCGGTTTTAATAATAACGTTTTCCCATATTAAAACCAAGTTCTCTATAACCAATGGCTCTGATACCAATCTGTCACACCCCCAAAATCCACACGCGGAGTACCACCGCTTGGAGGCGTGACATGACCAGGATCAAGCCATCAATCATATCGAACATAGCATTTAATAATAATAAAAGTAGTTAAGGTAGTTCATCATGACATGATTGATGTTTCAAAACCAAACATTGTTTAAGTAGCGGAAGCATAGTAATGTAAACTCAAAATAGTCATAAGTTCAAATATCGTTCATGATCCATATCCCACAACGACCTGCTCCTCCTTGTGCAAGCTCCATAATGTACCTAAGGTCCTGCAAGGCATGCAGCAAATAATCAACAACTAGTTGAGCGAGTTCACAGAAAGTAAATTCGTAATAGTAATGCGTATAATCAACTGGTGGGGGCTTCCCATACAAGTATATACTACTGGTGAGGGATTCTCACGTTTATCCTTTATAATGGGGGTTTCCCATTATGGTACTTACTAGACTAGTGCAACCATGTGTTCTTCTTAAACCGAGAACAGGAATACATACTGGGTCACGTAGGCTTTACGTGACGTGCCCTTCCCCGAGGACAGTGGTACGCGTGGGGGCTACGTAGGCTTTACGGAGTGTGTCCTTCCGACCCGGAAGACAGTAGAAGGTATTGGGTTACGTAGGCTTTACGTAACGTGTCCTCCCGACCCGGGAGACAAATGGCAATTACTTGGGTTACATAGGCTTTACGTAACGTGTCCTGACTATCCTGAGGACGATGGTCTATAGTCTAGTGAATGCGTAAGTACGAGTATCATTCCATATCAACATTTCCAACCCAATTCCCAACCCGGGAATCCCATGCCTTGGCTGTGTGAACTCACCTTGGTTTGCTCGGCAGATACACAAAGAGTACAGGTAAGCTAGTAAATGGTCAACCACGTCCTATCATGGTTATAATACAAGTCAGGTTTTGACTTAGATAGTATATGTTGGTTTCATACAAGTTAACATATTACTGGCACGTATAATTCATGACAACACGTAGCAGACAAGTAATCCATTTAACCTGGGTACTAACATCAGCCCAATAATAATCTGGCCCAATAAAAGTCCAATGGCATACATGGCTCAAATAAAACGCATACCAGTCCAATTAGCAGTCAATTGCATAAGTCCAAAAGGTTTGGCCCAGAATGATTGGGCCCGTGACAGTGTAGGCCCAAAACGGTGTATGTGCATAACTGGTCTCGAGTCGCAACCGACGATCTCGAGTCGCAACAGGGGGTTACGAGTCGCAACAGGACCCGCAACGGTGGTTTCGGCTCGACATGGTCCGATTACAAGTCGCAACGGGACTCGCAACCTCGGTCTCGGCTTGTCATGGTCTGGTTACGAGTCGTAACGGGACTCGCAACCATGGTTTCGGCTGATGTTGTTGTGTGGTCTCGAGTCGGAATCGTGAGGTCTCGACTCGCAATCTGTGTCGCAACCAAGAGTGTAACTGGTTTCCATAATTCATGCAACAATTATTCCGTGATTCTAGCAAACATCCTTGGCAGTTTCGGAAATCAGATCAAATCAGTTTCATTCCAAAATCAAACACATTCATACACGTTCATAGCATCATCATCAAGAATGCAGAATTCGCAATTAATCAAGCATCAAATCGGATCATGTGATTTACAAAATCATAAACTACCATGCAACCTAATCAAACCGATTCTTATTATAGCCGATTACATTGCATCTATTCGGATTTATATTAACACACACCCGGTTCATGTAAACGTGTGGCCGATTAGCAAACATCTTTACCGACAATCCCAATCAACAACATATAACCAATTAGTAAGAACATAACCAATCATGCTAATCACGAACCCTAGATCAAACATGCAAGGCTATATAATACGCATATCAAAACATCATTAAACAATAATCATCATACTAGCATAATCAACATACTAACCGGTTACAAGAATATTATCATCAACAACTATCCGAATGGTCATGAATCAAAACATACTAACCGAATTAGAGAGGGGAGAGGGTGATCCGAGTTGTTGATGTTCCTGCCGTCGGGTTTCAACTCAAGCCGAGAGGGAGAGAGACGAGAGGGAAGTAGGGTTGTGTGTGTGAGTGTTTACGTGTTTAGGAAAAACATGAAATCAAACCCCTAACTTGGTTTGTATTTGCGAGTGGGGAGTGGGCCGAGCCCAACTCGGCTATCTAATGGGATCCGGTTTCAAGGAGCGGCCCGAATGGCTTGTGTGACCGGTTATAATGTGTGGTTTGGGTTCGGCTCAATTAACATACAAACATATATCACACAATGCACATAATAACATAATCACATAGTTATCCAATTAATAGCGTTCTCAATAGCACGTATCGTTCCACAAAGTAAGTCTAAAGTTCGAGTTGTCACAAGAATAATCCCGAACAACAGGAATATCTTGAATAGATTTACCTTTGCCCTTATCTGCTACAACGTGTGCCAAAAATGCCACATAGTTCTTTCGCAGATACTTCCGAGCTTTAAAACAAGACATGAGTTTGAGACCACCAACAGGTTTCTCACCACGAACCTGTAGGATCTCGCCTGTCGACAGCGGCACACGAAAAATCTTCTCAGAACAAACTATCTCTGCGCAATGCTTAGATAACAAATCCATACCCACTATAACGTCGAAGCTTCCAAGTTGCATTGGCGTGAGGTCAATAGGAAAAATATGGTCGTTAAGGTTCAACTGGCAGTTGCGGAGAACAGAATCAAGAACAATGGGTTCACCACTAGCAACCTCTACTGTCAAAGGTTTACCTAGTTTCGTTCTAGACACATGAAGCATTGGCTCAAAAGACAATGACACAAAACTCTTGTCGGCACCCGAATCAAAAAGAACAGATGCAGTCTGATTATTAATAAAGAACGTACCGTTCACCACTTCATTGTCTACTTGTGCCTCTTGAGCATTCATGTTGAAGACTCGCCCTCGAGCCTGAGCCTGATTCGGATTCTGGTTCTGGTTTGCTAGCCTTGGGCACCGGTTTCTGTAGTGGGTTAGATGCCCACAATTGTAGCACGAACCAGGAGGAAAATAAGGTCGTGCAGCTTGACCTTGTTGCTGAGCAAGAGGCTGAGCTTGGTTCTGGTTAGCAGGAATGCGGCAGGTGGCAGCAAGATGACCAGACTTCCCACAGTTAGTACAGAAACGGCACTGATGTTGCGGCTGATGGTGACTGTTGCATCTATTGCACAATGGTGCATTTCCTGAATAGGGCTTCTTCGCTGGAGGCTGTGCGGGTTGGTTGGGAGCTGCCTGCTTAGCTTGGGCAGTGACCACATAGTTTTGGGAAGCCTTACGCTTCCTTGCTCTTTTCGATGAACCAGAATCCTTTCCATTTTTGTTTTGACCTTTCTTGCTATCTTCCTTGTCAGACGACTGTTTCTTTCCCTTGTTACCCTTCCTGTGTAATTTATTCTTCCGAATCTGCGACTCAGTCATTGTCGTTGATAACTCGATCGCCTGACGGAGTGTGGCAGGGTTACTACCAGTAATGATGTCTTGCACTGAGTCAGGTAGGCCGTCGATGTACCTTTCGATAGCCTTGTCGAGTGGGGCAACCATAGTCGGGCAAAGCAGACACAACTACTCAAACCTATCAGTATATGCCCTGTGCTCGCCACTATCTTGTTTCAAGTCATCAAACTCCTTCTCCAACGCTCGTTGTTCATGACGAGGACAAAACTCCCTCATCATAAGAGCTCTAAGTTCAGCCCATGTCTGTGCTAGAGCAACTTCTGCACCACGGTCTCTCATTACCCCATTCCACCATGTGAGAGCCCTCTTCTGAAACACACTCGAAGAAAACTCGACCTTGCGATTGTCAGGACACTGCACGTGGCGAAAAGTATTCTCAATGCTCTCGAACCACGACCTTGCGATTGTCAGGACACTGCACGTGGCGAAAAGTATTCTCAATGCTCTCGAACCATTGAAGAAGCCCAGTTGCTCCTTCAGAACCACTAAACTTGAGTGGTTTAGCCGAGTTAAAATTCTTGAAATTGCATGGAGCATTGTTGTTGTTGTTGTCTTGGTTCCATTGAGCAAAGAGGTTTGGAAGTGCAGCAGCCATTGGTTGTGCAATAATTTCTGCCAGTTCGGCATTTGCCACTTGATTGTCGCGTTGAGGAGGCATTCTAGAAGAGGAAAACATGAAAGGAAACGAGTGAGATGATTGGATGAAGAGAATGAGATGAAACAAAATCAACAAAAGCAAAGATGGTGGTTATGCATCGCTAAGCAAACAAGCGACACACAATGTCTAATCAAAACGAATGGGTCAAAAATAATGTATCGTGAAGACATGTTCACCTATAAGTGAACACTCACCCCAAGAGTTCCAAGGTAAGAGTGACTGGTCCGATTATGTGGATTTTTACGAACACTCTAGCCTTAGACAGAAAACTCAGGGTACAGGCGTTCACTCTTCCAGTTCGCACGTGTTCACACTATTAAAACCCAGAACTTTGACGAGACTTTTGAAAATTCAAAGGGGTTCAAAACCATATAACAGAGGGTTCAAAACCTAGTAATCAATCATCCTAGAACAGATGATTAATTTTCAAAGCGGATTCGGAATCGAAGTTCTCGTTGTGGTTATCACCTAAGATTTGGTGAAGTGCATGTTTTAAAATCTAAACACAAGATAACTTGTGTTAGGGTCCTAAAAAGTTATAGTCTAGGTCAAAGCATTACTAATAACCTAATTCCCTATAACCATTGGCTCTGATACCAACTCTTCTGTCACACCCCGACCGTGTATAACATGCAACCGCGGCGGAAACGTCGGGGAGTGTTGGGACACAATTAATTGTTTCATAACCATGGCATACAAAGTTGTATTTTATTTATAAACAAGAGTGTTATATTGTCTTAAACAGGAAACAAAGAGTTCATAACATAATTAAACTAGTCTATCTTCATTTTTAGTCTCTAAGGCACAGGTCCGCCCTAGTGTCACGATCAACAACCTATGGAAAAGCTCCTGAAAACACATGTGAAAATAGGTACGTCAGCATAAAAATGCCTGTGAGATACATAGGTTTTGCAAAAATATGATTCATGACTTGTGTTTAAGAAAATGTTTAGTCATGAACCTTGTAATTTGCTTTGTCTTATAAATCATTTGAAAAACGATAAGATCAGATGATATGTATAAATAAATGTAAGGATTAAATGAATAACCATGTAAAAAAATGAGTTTGTGTAAGATAAGTTGTTTGTAAACAGTGTCTTGTAAAAAGTATGTCATTTGTATAAAATGTCATGCGTCATAAATTGAAATGATTTAATAACGCTACGATATGTAATACCATACAAACACTTATATATAGGAAGTACCAGCGACGTATCCACCATGCTTGTATCATATTACACACGCCTCGTTACTTAAATCACTTACTCAAACCAAACCACCAATGTAAATTGTTTATGTATAATCAAATGTCAAAATGTTTTTGTGTACACCATATCAAATGTCTGTGTTTAATGTAAATCATGAACTGTGTATATCAATGTCAAAATGTTTATGTCTAATGTAAATTATGTAATGTGTATCCAAAAATGTCATGTATGGTATGTGAAATATATCAACTAAACCATATGTAAAATGCACAAAAACAAGGTATTGAAGTAAAACATAGTTTAAATCAAAGTTATGTTTTGTGGAACAAATGCATGCTATACTGATATAAACATCTATGCGATATTGTGAAAATGCATACATCCACGCCTTAAGACTGTGGCGATAAACCCTTAAACAAATTAAAGGTTTATCTAAGTTATGTATATCGAATTCGGTCATTCCTTCTAATCCAAACAAACCTAGGATTTTAGGAACGGGAGTTGTCAATTCCTATGGTACCACTACCTACTAACGAACGGCGTAGCTAATGTTAATGAATGTATTGTTCCATGTTAAACAAACCAAATGTCATACCAAAATGAAAGCATGTGATGAAAACAACTGTACTAAGTATGCACACAATGGGCATACATAGCATGAAATGTAGTGTGAAACAATGTACTAAGTACGCACACAATGGGCATACATAGCATGAAATGTAATGTAAAGCAATGTACTAAGTACGCACACAATGGACATACATAGCATGAAATGTAATGTAAAACGATGTACTAAGTACGCACACAGTGGGCATACATAGCATGAAATGTAATGTAAAACGATGTACTAAGTACGCACACAATGGGCATACATAGCATGAAATGTAATGAAATCATGTACTATAATGTACTAACAAACATAGCAGGTATATGATGTGAAAACAGGAAAGCATGAAAGTAACAACTAGGCACATGTGTTTCACCCCAAAACAGTTTGGAAAACAGTAAAAGAGAGGACTATGTACTCACCTGAGATTGCTTTGAAGTCCTTGTATAACAACCAAATAACGCTTGAGATCACGGATATCAAACAGCACCTAAAATAGGTAACTATGTTAATATACCGGACCTAAATCGGAGGATCGGATAGTATACGGGTTCGTAAACCAAACGAGTATGGAGACTCGTGTAATATGGTTTAACAAAGCCTTTATACTAAAATGAAACCTAACCTAAGTGCTTACGACCCATTACGACCCGTTTAGGTAGCTTATGCTACCTTAGCGCGTCGTTCGCGTAAAACGCATTTGGAACGCCTAACGTCGTGACCATAAGGTATAACCTCGGAAGGTTATTCCCTATACAACTATGGTCACCTAAAGTGTTTGGTCGGATCCTAATGATCGACCAAATGGGTCGGGTTCGAAAGTATAAGCGATTGTTTAGATCGCTTACCTTACGACCCTATATAAGCACTATACTAAAAGTGACGAGCTAAGCATGTTAGAACATGCTTAACTAAGTTTTGAAAACAGGTTTGGTATCAAAACAAACGGTTTTGATACCCACGAGTAGTTTGGTTACAAAATATGCAAGAATGCGCATTTTGGCCGAAACTACGACTCGTCACTGAGCCTAGATAACGTGGTAATCAGTAGGTATAGTCACTACGGACTATAACCATCGTGATCACGCTCACGTTATGAAGTTCGAACGAACTTCGTGTTGACCATAAGCTGGTCAACGCAGAAAGTCAAACAAAGTTTGACTTTAGCACTAGAAAGCGATTAAAAGAACGAAAGAACACTTATGAAGGGTCCCCGAAAGCTAAACTTGATCTAGGAGCTCAGGTATGAAGCAATGGCATCAACTTAGAGCTCTTTGATCAGTTTTGTGGGTTTTATCACAAATAGGGGGGGGGTATTTATAGGAAAAGCAAGACCGTTAGGATCGTTTCTTGAATATCGTGCCACGATCTAATCCGTACACTTGTCAAGATGTTGTGGTATCATATAATGACCCTAACTCCAGATATTGTGAAAGGGCATTGCCCCTTGGGTGCTTGAAAGGCCAAATTTTGCAAAAAAAACGAGTTTCTGCATCTGCAGGTCTGACGCGGCCCGCGTAAGAATTGCCCCTAGGCTTACGCGCCCCGCCTGGGAGTCCAGATCAGAAAACAAGTTTCATAATTGGCAGTTTAGGTCCCTGTTGTGGTTTAAGGCCATTTCCGACACGTTCAAGGCACGTTAAGCCATCTTTAAGGCCCTAAAATGATGTCTAAACATTGAGGACATGAAAAATGCTCAAAAATATGTCGGATGTCGGTTCGTTTGGCCGTACGATCGCGATGTTCGGTTAATTACGACGGAATGCGCATAAGCGCGAAAAACGATCCAAATTGCGCGACGAATGGATTTTTCTCTTGCCAAACACTAAGGCATAATATTAGGATGCTTACATAAATTTTTGGATGTCCGGATGTATTCAGAACGTAAGTTATGCGCGAAAGTGCAAACTTATGCACTTTTTGACACTTTTAGTCCCTGAATGACCCAAAAGTTTATTTTAGCACACCGAACCTCTCAAAGCCTATTTTTAAGCTATGTAAAGGATATTTATGGTGTGTTTAACTTATGGTCATGTTCCGGAATGTTTGTTACAGTTCAAATTGGCATACTTTCGCGGTTTGTCAAGTATAGTCCCTGTAAGCGAATTAACTTGTTTTTGCCATACCAAAGCCTTCAAAACTTATTTCTAAGTTATGTAAAGGTTATTTAAGGTATGTTGAGTATATGTTGATGTTCCAGAGTATTTGTCGCATTAAACTGAGTATGTTTACGCACCAGTTTGCGTATAATTCTCCAGAAAGCGATGTAGAGTTTAAAATCGAACAAAAGTCAAAACATGAAAAATGTAAAACACAACCAAACAAACATTGGGATCAAATAAAATTGTTTTATTGATAACTGAACTGTTCATAATGATTTTGAGCACAAATGTTACAGCACAATCTTTTACTATTGAAGAAATCGCAGCCCTGGTCTCTCAGCAATTGGCTGCTGTGCTTCCCGGTGTTGTAACTCAAGTCCACGAGATATACAACATTAACAATTATAACAACAACAATGCGCAGTGTAATTTCAAGAACTTCAATTCTGCAAAGCCTCTAAAGTTTTCTGGGTCACAAGGAGCAACTGCACTCCTGCAGTGGTTTGAGAGTATCGAGAGCACATTCAGGCATGTGCAATGTTCGAATGCGCGTAAGGGTGAATTTGCTTCGAGCGTGTTCAAGAAGCGAGCGCTTACCTGGTGGAATGGTATTATTTGCGATAGGGGTGCCGAAGTGGCTTTGGCACAAACATGGGAAGAGCTTCGAGCTCTCATGATGAAAGAGTTTTGTCCTCGTCACGAGATTCGAGCTTTGGAGCGAGAGTTTGACGATTTAAAGCAAGATGGGGCTGAGCACCGTGCGTACACGGATCGCTTTGAGGAACTCAGTCTATTTTGTCCCACCATGGTTACCCCACCAGACAAAGCAATCGAAAGATATATCGATGGTCTACCCGATTCTATGCTGGATATTGTGACCGGTGTTAATCCTACTACCCTTCGTCAAGCAATCGAGTTGTCTGCTACCCTGACTGAAACTCAAGCCAGAAAGGGTAAACTCACCCGAAAGGGGGATAAGAAGAAGGCGACTGATTCTGGGAAGGATAAAAAAAGGGTAAGGGTAAAGAAGGTGAGTCGTCGAGGAAATCAAGGAAGCGAAAAGGTGCCCAGAATTTTGCTGTTACGACACGGACTGATCAGAACCCACCGGCTCAACCTCCTGCGAAAAAGGCGTATGCTGGCACCGCACCACATTGTGCTCGCTGCAACGGTCATCATGTTGCACAACAAGCTTGTAAGCAGTGCACGACGTGTGGTAAACTCGGGCATTTGGCCGATGTTTGTGGTTTTGGACAAAATCGGGTTGCCCAGGTTCAAGCTCCGGTACAAGGGAATGCTACTAGATTCCCACCTGGTTCATGCTTTAATTGTGGAGAGTTTGGTCACTTCCGCAACAACTGTCCGAGGCTGGCAAATGCAAACGTAAATGCTAATGCAAACCCGAATGCGAACATCAACGCCAACGTGAATCCTGCTCAAGGGCGAGCATACAATTTGAATGCAAACGAAGCGAGGGCTGACAACGAGGCTGTCAATGGTACGTTTCTTGTTAACAATCGACCCGCATCTATTCTTTTTTATTCTGGTGCCGACCGAAGTTTTGTTTCGTCATCTTTTGAACCTTTGCTTGCGATACCTAGAACTAAATTGAGGAAACCCTTATCTGTGACAACCCGAGTTTCCAAGGTCTTTATTCGACTTAACCTAATACTTATTTGCAAAGTGTGTCGCTATATTTATTTGAGGTGCAATATACGTATTGATTGTAGATTTGTTGTGTGTATATTATGGGTGTATGTGTATACATATCTTGTAATAATAATTGATGATTAATAATATGATTAATAGGTATTATTTAATGTAAATGGAACCTTGCCAAGCCCCCCTACGAAAACACCTCTAGAGCCGAAAACACCAAGTGTTTTAGGATGGCCGGCGAAAAGCACATGGGCTTCGGCCAAGTAGTTATTGATTTCGGGATTGTGTTATTTAATATTCAAACAAACTGTAACTAGGAAAAACCCTAGGTTCCCTTCTCTATCTTGTACGTGACGGCAATCACTCACCCTCCTGGATTCTTGCCAGTTCGTTACGTAATCGGTTAGTGTGTAACAATCAGTTTTGAATTATTGATTAAACTGGTTTGATTGTCTGTGTAAATGCTTGATTGTACTCGTATGATACATGTGTGAAAAGATCCTGAAAGTTACGAAACTAATATGGCGATTATGATGTATATGTTATGAAATCCGATATGATGATGATCTTACTTTACAAGTGTAGTATGTTCCAGTAACTTTTATGTGGCTTTGTTTGCATATGTATAGTTTTTCGATGTCAACAACTAGGGATTTCATGATGGATAGATAAGTTATGTAATGATGGGTGCATGTGAGAGGTTTGAAAGTGACCTTTTAGATGTAAGATCATGTGACTAAATGTGCAGAGCTATACAATTTTGGTCCAATAGAATTGGACTAGGGGTATTGGGTGTCGGCCACTTTATGTAAACACTCTTTGACTAATTGATGTTATGCATTGTGACAACCCTCTCAAAACCAGGTATCCGTACGACTTAATTAATTATTAATTGTTGCCTAATTACTGTGCTTTACTGAGTTTGCTGATAAACTGCTACTTGATTGTTGGTACTTGTACATATCTGCATCATACTTTGATAATCCTGTCACAACACTACTTATTTGCTGAACCTTAGTGACAAACATGATGCACAAAAGCACAGTAGCATTGAACGGATAACCTATTAAACATGCTGGTATAGCCAGCATCAGGCAAACACTGCCTCTAAAGGCCTGAACGAGCCAGAATTATTTTACTACACCCATAGTGTGTGTAGGGATACAAGGGTTGTATGATTACGTCTCTAGGAATAAGATATAGAGATTTGGATGTGCCTAAAACATACTTTAAGCACGAAACACAGCACTTTTATCAACACACTAGCTTCAAGCTAATTAATAAAGTGCCAAAATATGAGGAATTATTCCCGACACTTTGCAGAATAAATTGTGTCGCTAAAAATATTATTTATGACGCTTAACGGATATCTTAAGCACTTTAACGGATTACTATCCAACCGAACAACCGGACAATACCCGGAACATAAAGATATTGCCAAAATTAATATTGGTACTTTTCTGAGCCAGTTAGGGTCCCTGATTACCCTAACACCCGCTTTTAATGCATTAAAACAACTAACGGGGTTAGACCTCGCACTTAGCGCACTTAACCAAACTAAACCGTAACTGAACGATTGGAAACGAACCGAGCACCATTACAACCTAAAGGAATCGGCCAACTAGTGGGACCCGGGGGAGTACGTCCTTTATTATTTTATATTAGATTACGCGAGGATCGAGGCAACTTTTTCTATATAAACCCTCATCTCTCACACACTTGAACACACACACTCCAACTTTCACTCTCTCCCTCTCCCTTGCCCCCTCTCTCGGCCGAACATCACCCCACCCCCACATCCATTTTTCGGTTCAAGTCTCTACATTCCAAGTATACTCAAGTGTCGGTGGTTACGTACAACGGAGCTCGGAACAAACGGAACGCGAAGGACCTCTACCGTTTGCTATTATCCACGCAGTTTTCGACTAGTTTCTTCCCTAGCCCCGAGCTAGAGGTATAACGTTTAAAACTCGTTTTTAGTCATGTCTAAAGTGGTTAAAAGGATATTTGTCGGTTGAATGTCGGTAACCCGCTTAATGGAACTTTAAAGTTTACTAAAACGTGTATATCGTTGGATAAAAGCTCAAAACGCGTGTAAAAGTCGTAGTATTTGAACATGTTGATTAAAATGGCCCGATCTATGATATGGTGGCTCTTATCATCGTTTAACCCGACTTTGTTAAGATCCCGAATCTTGACATACACTAGATGCCAGCGGTTCAAGGGTTAAAAGGTGAAACTCCACCATACGAGAAACATGAACTTGTATAAAAGTGTTTTAACATGAAAAATAGTATTTAAAACAAACCGATCTACGCATGTACAAGTGGTATATTCGTAGGACCAGGTGTCGAGAAAATCATGTTTTTATAAAAGTGGATAAAGTGTTAACAAATACGATTTCTATAAGCTACAAGTGTAGAAACACTTGTAGAATGAAAGATCCGACGAAATAACAATTTTTACAAAAATTGTCGGGAAGTTGTAAGAAGTAAGTTGTTATCTAAAAACGAGGTTTTTGCAAGACTAAGTTATGTTATGTATAGATCCACTAAATATAACGGGATCTACACCGTAGTTTTTGTAAAAACTACAAGTTCATGCAACGACGCGGTTTTACATACTAGTCTTCAATTTGAAGTGTTGAAAATTGATTCGGTTGATTTGATAAATTGTTGAGATGATTTGTAAAAGAAAATGATACGCTTGAAAGCGTGGCCACCTCCAGTTACAGGGGAAACTCTGGCGAAATTTTCTAAAAATCTAACACTTAGAATTATTTACAAGTGTTAGACTACTTTGACATGTTTTCAAATGTATTTCGCCACAACTTTATTTACAAATAATCGGAGGTGGGATTTTCACAAAAGTAAACATGATAAGTATATATTCGGTAAATACATTTTGTCACCTCACTGTTTATGATTATTTTGTGAAAATGTATAAATATTATTTTTAGAGTAAAAATAATATTTACTAACCTTGTCAAGCCCGAAATAATACAAACGCCTTCACGGCAAACATATAAGTTACAACGGTAATTATCATTACCACTTATTCACCAAAACGTAACTTACGCTTTATTCGGAAGTATTCATAAGCATGTGTTGTCAAAACATTATTTTGGGAAAATATTATGTGGAAAAGGAAATATATTGTTTTTGAGAAAAATGAATATATTTTGGAATAAGAAATAAAATATATTAAGTGGGACTTAATAAAATGATACAAGTGTACATGTATTTAATTCCCCCATCCTTGGGAAGGAGAATGCGTATCAAATATATATACGAAACGGTTGACTAACTGTTTCCCAAAAATGTAAACTATGAAGCTAAAGCACGGCCATCCGTCTAATAGAATTAGCACGTGTAGGTCGTTGCACAGCACTTGGATATTGGATTGCTTGATTTTGTGACGCGTTCACTGTGAGTTCATGTCCCCCTTTTCTCTTAACTCTTTACAGTTTTATAAACTGCGGGGGTGAAACACATGTTACTATGATTATGATTACTTTACACATGGTATGATTAGCGTAAGGAGGGTTACTCTTAGATCATGTGAATGGGTAGGCGGAAACTTGAGGTCATTAATCCTCAGGGTAGGACCGAGGGGCAGGAGAGGTAGATCTATTTGGGTGTAGCGAGCCCAGTCCCAGGTCCAGCATAACGGACCTTGGGATGACTTTGTTCCCGACGCATAAATTTGCTAGGTTTGAGCCTTCCTACTTGCATTTACACATATCAATGGCCTTGCAAACCATTGGTGATCTCTTTTTCCTTATTTGCTACATACCAGGGTTTTTGATAAAGATAAAGGTTTATTTACTCATTTTCGCATGAACTCGCTCAACATTATTGTTGATTTTTCAACTTACATGTATTTCAGGGAATTAACGATCTGGCACGGTTTAGCAGGATTTCCCGCTGCATTTAGACTCAGAGTCATCCGGGTTCAAGGCTTATGGCTCTTTCCTGGACAAGCCATAGCCCCTGAACCATGTTTATTTATGTTGCATTATGGTAGTGGTTGTACTGTTTAAGACAAGTAATGGTTGTTGGGTGTTTACCCATTTAGACAATGTTTGACAATTTTATTTTCAATGGATGACTTTGCATGATTTTAAATTCATATAGCTTGTTATGGTTAAGCTATGGTATTAAGAAGTCACACCAAATTAACCACGCTTCCGCAAAGCCAGGGTGTGACAGCTTGGTATCAGAGCTCTGATCATAGCGAACTAGGGTTCATTTTGAGTCTAGACTATGATCACTAGGGCTCTCATGAAAATGTTTTTCTGCATACCACTTAAGTCCAGATCCAAAACTTTTTATAAACAAATGTTGAGCATATTTTATTATTTTTAGGCTCAGTCTGGGAGGCTGAGGCTCGGTCTGAGAGACTGAGGCTCGGTCTGGGAGGCCGAGGCTCGATCTAACGGATCGAGGTAGTTGTCTAGTGGGACTAGGGAGTCAGTCTGGGAGGCTGGGAAATGTTTGCTAGTGGGACTAGGGAGTCAGTCTGGGAGGCTGGGAAATGTTTGCTAGTGGGACTAGGGAGTCAGTCTGGGAGGCTGGGAAAAGTTGGCTAGTGGGACTAGGAAGAACAGTCTGGGAGGCTGGGAGGCTAGTGGGACTAGGAGGAATATGTGATTATTATGTGGTAACTTGTGTGATTACCTGATTTACTGATATTTGTACATACTTGTGATTGTATTACAGACTCATGGACACCTCAGATACTGGAGACTCGGACACTACTGGACCCCGACCCATGGAGTCAAACGAGATTATGTCATCAGAGCACGAGGTGCACACCTCGGATTATACTAGTACAGACGACGACGACTTTCAGCCGTTCGCACTACCTGACGGCGTCGATGAGCCCATCGTTGGTGGTCCTGCTGCGGATCTTCCTCTCGCTGTGATTCCCGCCCCGATTCCTCTTGCATCCTACCCAGCTTATGAGCTTATGCTTGATGCCGAGGCTGGTGGCGATATTGATCTTTTCGATGATGAGCTATACGAGGACGAGGTTCCTGACCCAGCTCTTTTGCCCGCTGGCGGTCTTTTGATGATCGCCGGTGCTCCTGTCGGAGACTCGCCTGTTCATTCTCCAGCCCCAGACTCCTTTGAGTCTGTGGCATCTGTTCCATCGCATGTGGCGAGCACGCAGTTTTTCGTTCATGACTCGGATCCTGACCAGGCGTCATCTGCCGCCCCTATGCCGAGCTTTGTTTTTGAGCATGACGATATCGAGGATTCTGACCCTGTATTTCCCCCTGGATTCGATCCAGACCGTGATATTGAGTTCGTTCATATGGACCAGCCTGTAGAGGACCCCGTTGACCCCGCCGACCCTTTCGATCCTATCGATCCGGACTTTGACTTCGATATGGCGTTTGTCGATCCCGAGCCTGCAGTAGCTCCAGAGCAGGCCGCTGCTTTCGATCCCGCACATGAGCATGGTTTGGCGCATGCTGATGTTCCTGTTGATCCTATTTTGGCGGGTCAGCCACTTGGCGATTTTCCTGTTGATGATATACCTTTGTTAGATGCTGACCATGTTGTTGATCCTCTTGTTGACCCTCCGATCGCTGACGTTCCAGTTGACCCTCATGTCGATCATATTGATCCTGTTGTTGCTCACGTTGATCCTGTTTTAGCTCCTGTTGATCCCTTACCTATTGAGCCCGAGCATGCTCTGTTTGCAGAGCACATGGATCCCCCTGACGAGGAGGCTCAGCACGGTTGGATACCGGCTGACGAGGATGTTCCGCCGCTTCCTCCTCACCGCACTGATGCTCACCATCCTGAGTTCTCGTTTCAGATTCCTTCATTCATACCTCCAGCGGGGCCTGGAGAGGGCTCTTCCGCCCATCCATTTGGCCATGTACCGATGCCATTACCTGTCATATCTCCTGTTTCAGCATCCACTTCATCTTTTCCTGTTATGCCTTTTGGCACTGTCAGCGAGCCTTCTTTCTGGTCTTCGCTACCCGTTATGCCACCCGTTGATCCACCTCATTTGGGGCATACCCTAGAGGACCTGTTGATGTCATTTGTTCTTCAGCATGATTCCCATTCTCAGCGTTTGCAGGAGCTCGAGAGAGCTCAGATGCCTCCTTGTTCATGTCATGGTCCGTCATCCTCATCTGCTCAGCCATTTCGGTCATTTCCTCCTGACATTGCTGCTCGACTTTCGACCCTGGAGCAGCAGATTGCATCTGTGATCCGCACCCAGCAGGCCTTAGAGGAGGACTGGCTTCTTTTTCGCCGCTTGCATTATCCTTTCTATCCTCCTCCACCACCACCACCCGTCTAGAGCTCATCGACGTTACCAGGGTAGACACGGGTGAGACAGCCGCGATTGTTATGCACAGCTTTTGAAGACCATTTGACTACACAGATTTTTGTTGATACATGTGATGTATTGATTGTATGTAACACTGATATGATGTATTTTGTACAGGGGTGATGTAACCCCTATGTGATTGATGGATGTACTAACACACTTACTATGCTTATGGTCTTGATATATATGCAATCGCCGCATTCTCATCATATCTGATTTACTTGATTGATTATTTTTGTATTGGGACATGGGATGTTGGACATGGGATGTTGGACATGGGATGTTGTGTGTGATATATTGATAACATGAGATGTTATATGCTATTGCTATTACTATATACGTATGATTTCTATGGCCTAATCGACGTACGCATCTTTAGAAAATGGCACCAAGACGTCAACCGCAGCCGATGCCCACGACTCAAGAAGAACTGCAAGGAGTCATTGCTGCAGCGATTGCTCAGTATGCTGCATCGCAGGGAGGACCCAGCTGGAGTAGCTCCAACGGCAATGGCAACCAGAATCCCCCTCATGGTAACCCTAAGTCTTTACGACGTACCATGGTCTAATTGGATTCCTGTAGCAATTGCTAATACAGTTCCTATATTGAAACGAATGTGCAGGGTGCACCTTCAAGCAGTTTCTGGACTGTAAGCCCACAAACTTCGACGGCACGGGTGGTGCTGTTGCCTTCGTTCGTTGGGCAGAGAAGACTGATTCCACCATCCGCATGAGCAAATGTGCGATCGACCAGCAGGTCACTTACATTTCAGGGCTGTTTCTAGATGGAGCCCTATCTTGGTGGAACCTTCAAGTGCAAACTCTAGGCGAAGCCGCCGCCTACGCCCTGTCTTGGGCCGAATTGAAAGAGCTTATGCGAAAGAAGTACTGCTCTCGCGCGGAGATTCAAAAGCTTGAAACCGAGTTTTGGCACCTAAAGATGGAAGGGTCGAAGATAGCGGAATATGTTCAGAGATTCCACGATCTGTCGCATGTGGTACCCTATATGGTCACACCAGAGTTTAAGAGGGTTGAGCGCTTCATCTGGGGATTGGCTCCTCAGATAATCAGTATGGTGACTTCTTCCAAACCCGCAACCATCACAGAAGCCATTGATCTGAGTGTGGCTTTAACTGAAGAAGCGATTCGGTTAAACAAGTTCGATAAGATTGAACCCAAGAGAAAGGAGACTCATGTGGAGTCATCTAGTGGTAATAAGCGGAAGTTTTCAAGCTTCAAGCAAAGCACCGGGACGGTGGTCAAGAAGGGAGAATCGAATGCACCAGCTCAAGATTCAGTTGGTGGTAGAAAGAAGAGCAGGGGATACATGGGTGCACAGCCCAAGTGCAACTCATGTCAAAAACATCACTCCGGTCGTTGTGGGTTGAAAGTTTGTGAAGCATGTGGAAAGGTTGGCCACCTGAAGGAGACTTGTTGGGCAAATGCTGGCCGGGGAGGTCAGGGAGGAAATGGGAATAGAAATACCCGTGGTGGTAATGGGAACCGCCCACACGGAAATCAGGGAGGAGATGGAAACCGTGTTAACCAAGCAGGCACCGTGAACCGAAACCAGGGAAACCACCAAGCTGGGAACAATGGTGGAAACGGGCAGAGGCCCGGATGTTTTAATTGTGGAGATCAAGGGCACTTCAAGAGGAACTGCCCGGAATTGAACCAAGCTCGTGGAAGAGTTTTCAACATGGAGGCCAGGGAAGCGCGCCAGGATCCCAATGTTGTTACTGGTACGTTCCCTGTAAACCAACGCTATGCGTCTGTTTTGTTTGATACTGGTGCCGATTATAGCTTCGTATCGCTAGAGTTTAGAAACATGCTTGGTTTAGCCGCTAGTAAGTTAGATGTTCCTTATTCGATCGAGCTAGCAAATGGGAAGTTAGTAGAAGCCAATGAAGTGATTAGAGATTGCATGATCGAGTTAGGAGAGCGTGAGTTTGCTCTCGATCTACTACCAGTCCAGTTGGGAAGCTTCGACGTGGTAGTAGGGATGGATTGGTTAGCAAGTAACAAGGCGGAGATTGTTTGTCATGAGAAGATTATTCGTATTCCGACCAACGATGGTGAGACCATTGTTGTTCATGGAGAGAAGCGTGAGACGCCATTGCGGATTATTAGCTGTTTGAAAGCAAGCAAGTGTCTGAAGAAAGGGTGTGTTGCTTTTCTGGCACACATTGTGGATAAAAAGGCTGCTGAGCCGAAGATCGAAGACATCCCTGTCGTAAGGGAATATCCGGAAGTCTTTCCAGAAGACTTGCCTGGCTTGCCACCTCAGAGGCAAGTGGAGTTTCGCATCGACTTAGTTCCAGGCGCCGCGCCTGTGGCTAAGGCACCTTATAGACTTGCCCCGTCTGAGATGCAAGAGCTATCAACGCAACTTCAAGAGTTGTTAGATAAGGGTTTTATCCGACCAAGCTTCTCGCCTTGGGGAGCTCCAGTTCTGTTTGTCAAGAAGAAGGATGGTAGTTTCCGTATGTGCATTGACTACAGAGAATTGAACAAGCTGACGATCAAGAATAGGTATCCTTTACCAAGGATTGATGATCTGTTTGACCAACTTCAAGGTTCAAGTTTCTACTCCAAGATCGATCTTCGATCTGGATATCATCAGCTTCGGATACAGGAGGAAAGTATCCCGAAGACAGCCTTCAGAACTCGTTATGGGCACTACGAGTTCCTTGTCATGCCGTTTGGTTTAACAAACGCACCTGCAGTGTTCATGGATTTGATGAACCGAGTTTGTAAGCCGTATCTGGATAAGTTCGTGATTGTGTTCATCGACGACATCTTGATCTACTCAAAGACGAAGGCAGAACACGAGCAACACCTCAGAGCTATTTTAGAGCTACTGAAAAAGGAGCAGTTGTACGCCAAGTTCTCTAAGTGTGAGTTTTGGTTGCGAGACGTGCAATTCCTTGGACATGTGGTAAATGAAAGTGGGATTCATGTGGATCCAACCAAGATCGAGGCGATCAAGAATTGGGAAGCGCCAAAGACGCCAACCGAGATCCGGCAATTCTTGGGTTTGGCTGGCTATTATCGAAGATTTATTGAGGATTTTTCAAAGATCGCTCAGCCATTGACGCTCCTCACGCAAAAGGATAAAAAGTTTGATTGGGGAATCAAACAGGATGAAGCATTTCAGTTGTTGAAGGATAAGCTTTGCAACGCGCCAATCTTAGCTCTACCGGAAGGTACCGACGATTTTGTGGTATACTGCGACGCATCGCGTCAAGGATTGGGTTGTGTGTTGATGCAACGTCAAAAGGTTATCGCCTACGCATCACGCCAACTGAAGGTACACGAAAGGAACTATACCACGCATGATTTGGAGCTAGGCGCAGTGGTTTTTGCTTTGAAGATTTGGAGACACTACCTTTACGGGACAAAGTGTACGATCTTTACAGATCACAAAAGCCTCCAGCATATATTCAACCAGAAGGAGTTGAATATGAGGCAAAGGCGATGGGTTGAGCTGTTGAACGATTACGACTGCGAGATCAAGTATCATCCAGGGAAGGCGAATGTGGTCGCCGATGCCCTAAGTCGCAAGGAGAGAATCAAGCCCATAAGGGTTAGGGCTATGGAAATGATTATCCAAACCAATCTTTCCTCGCGCATTCGAGCAGCGCAAAAAGAAGCTCTCAAGGAGGGAAACCTTGAGAAAGAATATCTCCGTGGGATGGAGAAGATATTGGTTCCAAACAAGGAAGGAACGTTATGTTTTGAGAAAAGGATTTGGGTTCCTTTGTTTGGTGATTTAAGAGAGGTTATTTTTGATGAAGCTCACAAGTCACGGTACTCTATCCACCCGGGAGCGGATAAGATGTACCAAGATCTTAAGGATTATTATTGGTGGCCTAGGATGAAAGGCGATGTTGCTATTTATGTGAGCCAATGTTTGACTTGCGCTAAGGTTAAGGCAGAATACCAGAAGCCTTCGGGACTTCTGCAGCAACCAAAAATTCCCCAGTGGAAGTGGGAAGAAATATCCATGGATTTTATTACAAAGCTGCCAAGAACACCTAAGGGCCATGACACTATCTGGGTGATAGTGGATCGCTTGACGAAATCAGCACACTTCTTGCCTATCCGCGAGAAGGATCATACAAGCAAATTGGCTGAAATTTACATGAGAGAGATTGTCACTCGCCATGGAGTACCTCTCTCGATTATTTCTGATAGAGATGGAAGGTTCGTATCGAGGATATGGCAATCCTTCCAGGAAGCTTTTGGCTCGAAGCTGAATATGAGCACCGCATTTCACCCGCAGACCGACGGCCAAAGTGAGCGGACGATTCAGACATTGGAAGACATGCTGAGAGCATGTGTGATGGATTTAGGCGGTAGCTGGGATAAGCATTTACCCCTGGTTGAGTTTTCATACAACAACAGCTACCACACCAGTATTGGTGCCGCGCCATTCGAAGCTTTATATGGGCGCAAGTGCAGGTCGCCGCTCTGTTGGTCTGACGCAGGTGATAGGCAATTGGTAGGTCCCGATGTAGTTCAGGAAACTACAGATAAGATCGCGCAAATCCGAGATCGCATTAGTGCGGCTCGTGATCGCCAGAAGACCTACGCTGATCTGAAGAGGAAACCTCAAGAGTTTGAGGTTGGGGATATGGTTTTGTTGAAGGTATCACCCTGGAAGGGTGTAGCACGCTTTGGGAAGCGTGGGAAGTTGAATCCGCGCTACATTGGTCCTTTCAAGGTTTTGGAAAGAATTGGAACAGTAGCATACAAGTTGGATCTACCTGCCGAGCTGAATAACGTTCACGATACATTTCATGTATCCAATCTCAAGAGGAGTCCAACTCAAGTTAACGTTGCCATTCCTACCGACGAAATTCATATTGATGACACGCTCCACTTCGTTGAAGAACCTGTTGAGGTCACGGATTGGAAAGTTAACAAGACCCGCCGGAGCAGTGTCAAGCTCGTCAAAGTTCGCTGGAATGCTAGACATGGTCCTGAATTCACCTGGGAGCGTGAAGACCGAATGAAAGAGAAATACCCCCACCTGTTTCCTAAGAACCCTGCTTCTTCAAGCAGAACCTAAATTTCGGGACGAAATTTATTTAACGGGGGGAGAATGTGACAACCCTCTCAAAACCAGGTATCCGTACGACTTAATTAATTATTAATTGTTGCCTAATTACTGTGCTTTACTGAGTTTGCTGATAAACTGCTACTTGATTGTTGGTACTTGTACATATCTGCATCATACTTTGATAATCCTGTCACAACACTACTTATTTGCTGAACCTTAGTGACAAACATGATGCACAAAAGCACAGTAGCATTGAACGGATAACCTATTAAACATGCTGGTATAGCCAGCATCAGGCAAACACTGCCTCTAAAGGCCTGAACGAGCCAGAATTATTTTACTACACCCATAGTGTGTGTAGGGATACAAGGGTTGTATGATTACGTCTCTAGGAATAAGATATAGAGATTTGGATGTGCCTAAAACATACTTTAAGCACGAAACACAGCACTTTTATCAACACACTAGCTTCAAGCTAATTAATAAAGTGCCAAAATATGAGGAATTATTCCCGACACTTTGCAGAATAAATTGTGTCGCTAAAAATATTATTTATGACGCTTAACGGATATCTTAAGCACTTTAACGGATTACTATCCAACCGAACAACCGGACAATACCCGGAACATAAAGATATTGCCAAAATTAATATTGGTACTTTTCTGAGCCAGTTAGGGTCCCTGATTACCCTAACACCCGCTTTTAATGCATTAAAACAACTAACGGGGTTAGACCTCGCACTTAGCGCACTTAACCAAACTAAACCGTAACTGAACGATTGGAAACGAACCGAGCACCATTACAACCTAAAGGAATCGGCCAACTAGTGGGACCCGGGGGAGTACGTCCTTTATTATTTTATATTAGATTACGCGAGGATCGAGGCAACTTTTTCTATATAAACCCTCATCTCTCACACACTTGAACACACACACTCCAACTTTCACTCTCTCCCTCTCCCTTGCCCCCTCTCTCGGCCGAACATCACCCCACCCCCACATCCATTTTTCGGTTCAAGTCTCTACATTCCAAGTATACTCAAGTGTCGGTGGTTACGTACAACGGAGCTCGGAACAAACGGAACGCGAAGGACCTCTACCGTTTGCTATTATCCACGCAGTTTTCGACTAGTTTCTTCCCTAGCCCCGAGCTAGAGGTATAACGTTTAAAACTCGTTTTTAGTCATGTCTAAAGTGGTTAAAAGGATATTTGTCGGTTGAATGTCGGTAACCCGCTTAATGGAACTTTAAAGTTTACTAAAACGTGTATATCGTTGGATAAAAGCTCAAAACGCGTGTAAAAGTCGTAGTATTTGAACATGTTGATTAAAATGGCCCGATCTATGATATGGTGGCTCTTATCATCGTTTAACCCGACTTTGTTAAGATCCCGAATCTTGACATACACTAGATGCCAGCGGTTCAAGGGTTAAAAGGTGAAACTCCACCATACGAGAAACATGAACTTGTATAAAAGTGTTTTAACATGAAAAATAGTATTTAAAACAAACCGATCTACGCATGTACAAGTGGTATATTCGTAGGACCAGGTGTCGAGAAAATCATGTTTTTATAAAAGTGGATAAAGTGTTAACAAATACGATTTCTATAAGCTACAAGTGTAGAAACACTTGTAGAATGAAAGATCCGACGAAATAACAATTTTTACAAAAATTGTCGGGAAGTTGTAAGAAGTAAGTTGTTATCTAAAAACGAGGTTTTTGCAAGACTAAGTTATGTTATGTATAGATCCACTAAATATAACGGGATCTACACCGTAGTTTTTGTAAAAACTACAAGTTCATGCAACGACGCGGTTTTACATACTAGTCTTCAATTTGAAGTGTTGAAAATTGATTCGGTTGATTTGATAAATTGTTGAGATGATTTGTAAAAGAAAATGATACGCTTGAAAGCGTGGCCACCTCCAGTTACAGGGGAAACTCTGGCGAAATTTTCTAAAAATCTAACACTTAGAATTATTTACAAGTGTTAGACTACTTTGACATGTTTTCAAATGTATTTCGCCACAACTTTATTTACAAATAATCGGAGGTGGGATTTTCACAAAAGTAAACATGATAAGTATATATTCGGTAAATACATTTTGTCACCTCACTGTTTATGATTATTTTGTGAAAATGTATAAATATTATTTTTAGAGTAAAAATAATATTTACTAACCTTGTCAAGCCCGAAATAATACAAACGCCTTCACGGCAAACATATAAGTTACAACGGTAATTATCATTACCACTTATTCACCAAAACGTAACTTACGCTTTATTCGGAAGTATTCATAAGCATGTGTTGTCAAAACATTATTTTGGGAAAATATTATGTGGAAAAGGAAATATATTGTTTTTGAGAAAAATGAATATATTTTGGAATAAGAAATAAAATATATTAAGTGGGACTTAATAAAATGATACAAGTGTACATGTATTTAATTCCCCCATCCTTGGGAAGGAGAATGCGTATCAAATATATATACGAAATGGTTGACTAACTGTTTCCCAAAAATGTAAACTATGAAGCTAAAGCACGGCCATCCGTCTAATAGAATTAGCACGTGTAGGTCGTTGCACAGCACTTGGATATTGGATTGCTTGATTTTGTGACGCGTTCACTGTGAGTTCATGTCCCCCTTTTCTCTTAACTCTTTACAGTTTTATAAACTGCGGGGGTGAAACACATGTTACTATGATTATGATTACTTTACACATGGTATGATTAGCGTAAGGAGGGTTACTCTTAGATCATGTGAATGGGTAGGCGGAAACTTGAGGTCATTAATCCTCAGGGTAGGACCGAGGGGCAGGAGCGGTAGATCTATTTGGGTGTAGCGAGCCCAGTCCCAGGTCCAGCATAACGGACCTTGGGATGACTTTGTTCCCGACGCATAAATTTGCTAGGTTTGAGCCTTCCTACTTGCATTTACACATATCAATGGCCTTGCAAACCATTGGTGATCTCTTTTTCCTTATTTGCTACATACCAGGGTTTTTGATAAAGATAAAGGTTTATTTACTCATTTTCGCATGAACTCGCTCAACATTATTGTTGATTTTTCAACTTACATGTATTTCAGGGAATTAAGGATCTGGCACGGTTTAGCAGGATTTCCCGCTGCATTTAGACTCAGAGTCATCCGGGTTCAAGGCTTATGGCTCTTTCCTGGACAAGCCATAGCCCCTGAACCATGTTTATTTATGTTGCATTATGGTAGTGGTTGTACTGTTTAAGACAAGTAATGGTTGTTGGGTGTTTACCCATTTAGACAATGTTTGACAATTTTATTTTCAATGGATGACTTTGCATGATTTTAAATTCATATAGCTTGTTATGGTTAAGCTATGGTATTAAGAAGTCACACCAAATTAACCACGCTTCCGCAAAGCCAGGGTGTGATGTCACACCCCCAAAATCCACCTGCGGAGTATCACCGCTTGGGAGCGTGACTGACCAGGATCAAGCCACCAATCATATTGAACATGCATTTAATATTAAGTAAAAGAAATGAAAACCATCCATTCAATACAAAAGGTGATTAACCAAATTCATCATTTCAAAATGTAGCGGAAGCATAGTAAATAAACCAGTAATAGTTAACAGTTTAAGTGTCTTAATAGTTCAACGGAAAAGCCACGATCCCTGTCCACAACGACCCGCTTCTCCAGTGCAAGCTCCAATGTACCTAGCGATCTGCAAGGCATGTAACAGAATGATCAACAAACTAGTTGAGCGAGTTCACAGGAAAAGTAATGCGTAAAAGTAAGTTCGTTTGTAACAGGTGGCTCTACTGGGCCGATTTCATGTTTTAATGGTGGTGGTGTTCCACGTTACTTGTGGTGGTGTTCCACGTTACTTGTGGTGGTGTTCCACGTTACTTGTGGTGGTGTTCCACGTTACTTGTGGTGGTGTTCCACGTTACTTGTGGTGGTGTTCCACGTTACTTGTGGTGGTGTTCCACGTTACTTGTGGTGGTGTTCCACGTTACTTGACCACTAGACTACTCGTAACTGTAGGTATCCTTCACAACCGAGGATAGTGATGTGGTAGTCTAGTCATTGTGTCAATAGAGTATCTAATCAACCTTTCAATCCCATTCCCAACACCCCGGGAATCCCATGCCTTGGTAAGAGTGTGAACTCACCTTGGTTTGCTCGGTATGCTAGGGTATGCACTCACAAGTAATTAATCAAGTCCTATCGTATGCACGTATAACAAATCAGTTCATGTTCACAATGATACGCATGCAATCTAATGTTCACATAACAGTCAATTTGCATATCGGCACAACACGTATCATTTCACATTTAATCATCAGCTAATGTACACGCATACAAATGTTAACATTCATCACCAAGCATGGCATGTCAAATAGATCAAGCATACATTCCATCATTCAAAGTAGGTTTTTAACCATATATCTTTCGATCCACTCTTATCTTTCGGCATATAAGTTATAACAGTTGTCTTTCGGGCCAATTGTTATGCTTCGAACCATATGTCATCTTTCGACCAACCTATCTTTCGGTCACAACTATGTTTCGACCTACTAATATCTTTCGGTCATAGCTACTATGGTTCGGTCAAAGCTATCCTTCGGTCAACAGCTATGTTTCGGGTAACTAATATCTTTCGGCAAATAACAGTTACGTTTATTCCAAGTTTCCAAGTTTACCCGTCTATCAATTAACACCAATTTCACAATTCTGCTAACACCCACAAGATCAAACAAGCATAATTCTCATGTTTATCAAGAACCCTAATCTGAATAATAAGATCATTCAAACTATCCGATTTACACATATGTGTCGATTACATAAACATGTCCGATTACCATATTCAGCCGATTATCAACCTGATTAACATACATATCCAATTCGTATACAAACAATCCGGCCGATTAATCAAACAAGTTTGACCGATTTGCTAACCGATCAACAACAACATCCTAGTAATCATGACTATTCAATCCAATTATATTTGCTAAACCTAGCTTATCCGATTCATGACAACATATAAACAACATATTGCAAGACCATTGATCAATCATGAAATCATACATCATAAACAACAACACACACTAACCGGAAATCGGGGTTGCGGAAATAAAATCCTTCGAACAGGGACTAAGTCTGCTTTGCCGTCGCACACACACAAAGGAACTAGGGTTTTTCTTAGAAAATAACCATCAGTTTACATGCACTCCCATATATACGTATCACAGTAATGGGCCAAGCCCATTGGAAAGACTGGGCCGAAACATATCGAAGGATATGTTTCGTGCTCGAAGGATATGTTTCGTGCTCGAAGGATATGTTTCGGGGTCTTCGAATCGAAGGTCATCCTTCGTGGTCCTTCGAATCCTTCGAACTGTATGACATGTTCCGATCTAGACTAAGTGTTTTAATAATAATCCTAACATTATTTTCTACCACAGCAAGTAATCACATATAGGCCAAATGACAATCGTTTCATTAAAACACAACACGTACAACTTCCAATTCACAATACAAACAACTAAACAGTCAAAGTCAACGCGCATCAAGTGCGAAAGTGAAAGTCAGAAACTCGAGTTGTCACATTATCCCCAACTTAAAAGAAATTTCGTCCCGAAATTTGGTACGCACTCACTGAGGAAGCTAGGTAAGTTACTTCGTTCACTGGTTTTCCTGGGGTGTCACATCATCCCCCCGTTGATTTGGAATTTCGTCCCGAAATTCAGTAGTAGTAGCTTCAGCCTCAGAAGTGGATGCATTGGTTTCGAATAACTGGGGATACTTTTCTTTCATCTGGTCTTCGCGTTCCCAGGTATACTCTGGGCCACGCTGAGAGTTCCAACGAACTCGAACAAGAGGGATCCTCTTGTGTTTGAGGACCTTAACATCCCGGTCCGTGATTTCAACTGGTTCCTCGACGAACTGCAACCGCTCGTCGATAGTGAGTTCCTTAAAAGGAACTATAAGGGTCTCATCTGATAGGCATTTCTTCAGATTCGACACGTGAAATACATTGTGAACTGCACCGAGTTCAGCTGGTAGTTTTAATCTGTAGGCTACTTTGCCAATCTTTTCTAAGATTTCGAATGGTCCGACGTACCGCGGATTCAGTTTGCCCCTTTTGCCAAAACGTACCACACCCTTCCAGGGTGAAACTTTCAATAAAACCCGGTCCCCGACCTCAAATTCCAATGGTTTTCTACGCTTGTCCGCGTAGGCTTTCTGACGGTCGCGTGCTGCCGCCATGCGTTGCCGTATCTGTGCTATCTTTTCTGTGGCGTCCACTACAATGTCTGGACCCGTAATTTGACTATCCCCCACCTCTGCCCAACAGAGAGGTGACCGGCATTTTCGTCCGTACAATGCCTCGAATGGAGCGGCTTGAATGCTTGTATGATAGCTGTTATTGTATGAAAACTCCACTAAAGGGAGGTGCTTTTCCCAGCCGTTGCCGAAATCGATAACACACGCTCGAAGCATGTCTTCTAGAGTTTGGATAGTTCGCTCAGACTGCCCATCCGTCTGAGGATGATATGCTGTGCTCATGTCTAATCGTGAGCCGAAGGATTTGTGCATTGCTTGCCATAGCTCTGACGTGAATCGTGCATCGCGATCCGAAATAATAGAGGTGGGCACTCCGTGCCTCGAAACAACTTCTTTCAAGTAGATGTCTGCTAGGGTAGAAAACTTATCCGTTTCTTTGATAGCCAAGAAGTGAGCAGACTTTGTGAGTCGATCAACGATCACCCAAATAGTGTCATTCCCACGCTGGGATCTAGGTAAGCCCGTAACGAAATCCATGGAAATTTCTTCCCATTTCCACTGCGGTATCTTGGGCTGCTGAAGTAGACCTGCTGGTTTCTGATATTCAACCTTGACTCTCGCACAGGTTAAACACTTGCCAACATAGGTAGCGATGTGGGCTTTCATACTAGGCCACCAGTAAGTAGTGCTGATGTCGTGGTACATTTTATCCGACCCTGGATGTACCGAATAGCGAGACTTGTGAGCTTCATCCATTACAAGTTCGCGTAAACCGCCATAAAGTGGGACCCAAATACGCCCCGTTACATAGTAGGCGCCGTCTTCCTTTTGTTCCATGTGTTGCCTTGAGCCGCGTAAGGCTTCAGCTTTGACGTTTTCGGGTTTCAGTGCTTCTAACTGAGCAGTTCGTATCTGTGCAGGAAGACTGGACTGAATAGTAAGTTGTAGCGCTCGCACGCGCTTAGGTAGAGTGTCTTTCCGACTGAGGGCATCAGCCACAACATTGGCCTTGCCTGGATGATACTTGATGGCGCATTCGTAGTCGTTCAGAAGTTCAACCCATCTCCGTTGACGCATATTCAAATCCTTTTGCTTAAGAATATGCTCGAGACTCCTGTGATCGGTGTAAATCGTGCACCTGGTACCGTACAGGTAGTGTCGCCATATCTTAAGCGCGAAAACAACAGCTCCCAGCTCTAAATCGTGCGTCGTGTAGTTCCGTTCATGAACCTTGAGTTGCCGAGAAGCGTAGGCTATCACTTTATCACGTTGCATCAACACACATCCAAGACCCTGGATGGATGCATCACAGTATACCACGAAGTCATCCGTGCCCTCTGGCAATGAAAGAATAGGTGCGCTGCAAAGCCTATCCTTTAAGTACTGAAAAGCGGTCTCTTGTGCATTACCCCATCTGTAAACGACACCTTTCTGTGTTAGCATAGTAAGTGGTTGCGCGATCTTGGAGAAGTCTTTAATAAATCGCCTGTAGTAACCCGCCAAACCCAAGAATTGGCGTATTTCTGTCGGTGTACGTGGTGCTGGCCAGTTTCTGATCGAATCAACCTTGGATGGATCAACATGAATCCCATCCCTGTTTACCACATGGCCTAAGAAGTGGACTTCACGAAGCCAGAAGTCGCATTTTGAAAACTTTGCGTACAGTTGCTCCTTTCGAAGAAGTTCCAAGATAAGGCGTAAGTGCTGCTCGTGCTCCTCCTGACTCTTGGAGTAGATCAAAATGTCGTCGATGAAAACAATGACGAACTTGTCAAGATAAGGTTTGCACACCCTGTTCATAAGATCCATGAAGACTGCAGGCGCGTTCGTAAGCCCGAATGGCATGACCAGAAACTCGTAATGACCGTAGCGAGTTCTGAAAGCGGTTTTGGAGACGTCCTCATCCCGGACTCTCAGCTGATGATACCCTGACCTTAAATCAATCTTGGAATAGTAACACGACCCTTGCAACTGGTCGAATAGGTCATCTATGCGCGGAAGAGGATAACGGTTCTTCACTGTGACCTTATTGAGTTCGCGGTAGTCGATGCACATCCTGAACGTACCGTCTTTCTTCTTCACAAATAACACTGGAGCTCCCCAAGGCGAAGAGCTTGGACGAATAAAGCCCTTTTCCAAGAGCTCTTGTAGCTGCTTCGACAGTTCTTCCAGTTCGGTTGGGGCCAAACGATACGGTGCGCGGCTATTGGTGCTGCTCCAGGAGCTAACTCAATCTGAAACTCAACTTGACGATGAGGAGGTAAACCAGGTAAATCTTCAGGAAACACTTGAGGAAAATCACGCACAACTGGTATATCCTCCAGCTTCTTTTCCTTGGCTGATGCGTCAGTGACAAGTGCCAGAATGGCAGTATGTCCCTTTCGTAAACATTTCTGCGCCTTTAAGTAAGAGATGATGCCAACCACAGCACCACTCTTGTCACCTTGTACTTCGAGAGGTTCCTGACTGGAGCGAGGAATACGAATAACTTTTTCTTTGCATAAGATCTCCGCATGATGTTGGGATAACCAATCCATACCGATGACGACGTCGAAACTACCCAAAACTATGGGTATGAGATCAATCGAGAAAGTCTGACCCGCTAGAACAATACTACAACCCTTGACTACCTGTGTGGCTTCTACACTTTTACCATTGGCTAGTTCTACGACGTGTTTGGTGTCTAGAGGTGTTGGTGTACGTTTTAATAATTTACTCATTTTCAATGACATATAGCTTGTATCAGCACCCGAATCAAATAAGACAGTAACATAAATATCGTCGAGAAGAAACTTACCCATAACCACATTGGGATCATTCACCGCATCTCCTCGACCCAACACAAAAGCCCGGCCACGAGCTTCATTGCCGTTATTGTTGTTGTTTCCCCCGTTGTTGTTGTTATTATTCCCGTTGCCCTGATTGTTGTTGTGATTGTTGTTGTTCTGGTTCCTGTTCAACTGAGGGCATTGCCTTTTGAAGTGACCCTCTGCACCACAATTATAGCACCCCTTGTTACCCTGCTGCTGATTCTGCTGTGCCTGGTGTTGCTGCTGATTCTGGTTTGCAGGACGAGCGCTTCTACAATCTTTAGCCTCGTGACCCATCTTGAGGCATCTTTGACAACGAACCTTATTACACTGACCACTGTGATGTTTGTTGCAGGTGTTACACTTTGGAAGGTTTCCTCGATACCCTCCTTGTTTGTGGCTGCCTGAGGAGTGCTGACTTGGACTCTGGTAACTGTCTGTCTTTCGCTGTTGAGCTTGCGACTGTGCTGAAGCTGACCCCTTGCTAGAATCCCCATCCCATTTTCTCTTACTTTCACTAGGAGTAGCAAGTGTAGTAGAAGCAGTAGCGGTAGCAGTAGCTCTGATACGCTTTGGCAGTTTGTTCTGATCCACTGCCTGATCGGTGATGCGATGAGCGAGACGCTGGATTTCCTGAATGTTGTTGAGGTTAGCCGAGGTAACGTGGCTCTGAATCTCTGGTACAAGCCCCTTGAGATACAACTCAATGCGCTTGTATGGTGGGTCTACCATGGTTGGACATAGCACAGCCAACTCGTTCGACCTCTTGGTGTAAGCTTCAATCTCTGAACCCACCATCTTCAAGTTGTACAACTCATCCTCCAACTTGTGAATGTCTTCTCTAGTGCAGTATTCCCTCTTGATCAGTTCTTTGAATTCATTCCAGGGTGTGGCGTTAGCAGCTGCCAACCCTAAGATCTGCACTTGTGCGTTCCACCAAGTGAGCGCAATCCCTTCAAGTGTGCCAGTGGCGAACTTCACCCTGCGAGCCTCAGGGCATTCACACATTTCAAAAACCGACTCGAGCTTTTCAAACCAGTGGAGGAGTCCAACTGCCCCCTCCGTGCCACTGAACGAGCTAGGACGACAGTCCATGAAATTCTTGAATGTGCACCCAGGTTGTTGCTGAGCGGGTTGACCTATTGTGTACGAATAGGGCAAAGTTAAGTACGAGAATTAATGTAGGATCTAAAGATCCTAGTGTCTATACTGCAGGGTATACTACCTGCTTGGGCGGCTGCAACTGCCGCAGCAACGAGAGCCTCTAGCTGGGCTTGAGTCATGGTAATTCGTGCGGCCATTGATCTTCACATCAAAGGCAACATAAGTGAGAAAGGTTCGCGAATAGTGCGATGACAGAAGAGTGTAAGCACATAAGTATTCTCATGCAATGACAAGTTGTGAGCATGGTAATGTAAGCATACCACGAGCAAAGTTCTAAGCAAATTCTAGCATGTAGGCAATAAACATAAACCTTATTACCTAAGAAGTTGAGTCTTGCACGTGGAGCGAAGCGTCGTTGTGGATCGTTGAGAGCACTGTTCTGGTTATAGTCTGGTTTTAATAAAAACGTTTTTTTCCATATTAAAACCAAGTTCTCTATAACCAATGGCTCTGATACCAATCTGTCACACCCCCAAAATCCACCTGCGGAGTATCACCGCTTGGGAGCGTGACTGACCAGGATCAAGCCACCAATCATATTGAACATGCATTTAATATTAAGTAAAAGAAATGAAAACCATCCATTCAATACAAAAGGTGATTAACCAAATTCATCATTTCAAAATGTAGCGGAAGCATAGTAAATAAACCAGTAATAGTTAACAGTTTAAGTGTCTTAATAGTTCAACGGAAAAGCCACGATCCCTGTCCACAACGACCCGCTTCTCCAGTGCAAGCTCCAATGTACCTAGCGATCTGCAAGGCATGTAACAGAATGATCAACAAACTAGTTGAGCGAGTTCACAGGAAAAGTAATGCGTAAAAGTAAGTTCGTTTGTAACAGGTGGCTCTACTGGGCCGATTTCATGTTTTAATGGTGGTGGTGTTCCACGTTACTTGTGGTGGTGTTCCACGTTACTTGTGGTGGTGTTCCACGTTACTTGTGGTGGTGTTCCACGTTACTTGTGGTAGTGTTCCACGTTACTTGTGGTGGTGTTCCACGTTACTTGTGGTGGTGTTCCACGTTACTTGTGGTGGTGTTCCACGTTACTTGACCACTAGACTACTCGTAACTGTAGGTATCCTTCACAACCGAGGATAGTGATGTGGTAGTCTAGTCATTGTGTCAATAGAGTATCTAATCAACCTTTCAATCCCATTCCCAACACCCCGGGAATCCCATGCCTTGGTAAGAGTGTGAACTCACCTTGGTTTGCTCGGTATGCTAGGGTATGCACTCACAAGTAATTAATCAAGTCCTATCGTATGCACGTATAACAAATCAGTTCATGTTCACAATGATACGCATGCAATCTAATGTTCACATAACAGTCAATTTGCATATCGGCACAACACGTATCATTTCACATTTAATCATCAGCTAATGTACACGCATACAAATGTTAACATTCATCACCAAGCATGGCATGTCAAATAGATCAAGCATACATTCCATCATTCAAAGTAGGTTTTTAACCATATATCTTTCGATCCACTCTTATCTTTCGGCATATAAGTTATAACAGTTGTCTTTCGGGCCAATTGTTATGCTTCGAACCATATGTCATCTTTCGACCAACCTATCTTTCGGTCACAACTATGTTTCGACCTACTAATATCTTTCGGTCATAGCTACTATGGTTCGGTCAAAGCTATCCTTCGGTCAACAGCTATGTTTCGGGTAACTAATATCTTTCGGCAAATAACAGTTACGTTTATTCCAAGTTTCCAAGTTTACCCGTCTATCAATTAACACCAATTTCACAATTCTGCTAACACCCACAAGATCAAACAAGCATAATTCTCATGTTTATCAAGAACCCTAATCTGAATAATAAGATCATTCAAACTATCCGATTTACACATATGTGTCGATTACATAAACATGTCCGATTACCATATTCAGCCGATTATCAACCTGATTAACATACATATCCAATTCGTATACAAACAATCCGGCCGATTAATCAAACAAGTTTGACCGATTTGCTAACCGATCAACAACAACATCCTAGTAATCATGACTATTCAATCCAATTATATTTGCTAAACCTAGCTTATCCGATTCATGACAACATATAAACAACATATTGCAAGACCATTGATCAATCATGAAATCATACATCATAAACAACAACACACACTAACCGGAAATCGGGGTTGCGGAAATAAAATCCTTCGAACAGGGACTAAGTCTGCTTTGCCGTCGCACACACACAAAGGAACTAGGGTTTTTCTTAGAAAATAACCATCAGTTTACATGCACTCCCATATATACGTATCACAGTAATGGGCCAAGCCCATTGGAAAGACTGGGCCGAAACATATCGAAGGATATGTTTCGTGCTCGAAGGATATGTTTCGTGCTCGAAGGATATGTTTCGGGGTCTTCGAATCGAAGGTCATCCTTCGTGGTCCTTCGAATCCTTCGAACTGTATGACATGTTCCGATCTAGACTAAGTGTTTTAATAATAATCCTAACATTATTTTCTACCACAGCAAGTAATCACATATAGGCCAAATGACAATCGTTTCATTAAAACACAACACGTACAACTTCCAATTCACAATACAAACAACTAAACAGTCAAAGTCAACGCGCATCAAGTGCGAAAGTGAAAGTCAGAAACTCGAGTTGTCACATTATCCCCAACTTAAAAGAAATTTCGTCCCGAAATTTGGTACGCACTCACTGAGGAAGCTAGGTAAGTTACTTCGTTCACTGGTTTTCCTGGGGTGTCACATGTGACATGCATGAGCAGCCAAAACAAATGAGAATCGCATGACCTGCTACTAGGTTAATATTTATTATTTGCATGTGGGTTGTCAGTATCATGTGCAGTAAAAGGAGATAGGTGTGATTAGGAAGTTGATTTTTATCACCAACCTATTTGATTGGTAGTGATAGGCGGTCAAGCATAAACCATTGGCCGTGGGCATCGGCCCAATGGTACTCGGATGCCAACCGGTAAAGTTAATTGGAAATTGTATGTTTGCGGTTGGGTTGTGGCGTAACGAAAATATATGTATATATATATATATATATATATATATATATATATATATATATATATATATATATCGGCGAATCGGGTATGACGAGACAGAACTTTGATTCGTCGAAGTCAGTCACGACGAAACGAAGGAGATTCGTCGATGGTTGTCACGACGGAACAAATTGTGTTTCGCCAAGAGTTATAACGACGAAACGGTTGTGTTTCGTCGAAGGGAGTTCACGGCGAAACAAGGGTGTTTCGCCGATTGGTTAATCTGCACAGTATCTCGGTTAAGTTCCGTTAGAAGTTAACTGGAATTATTAACAATTGTTAGCTGATACGCATGACTTATATGATTCAGAATACGTGTTATGTGCTACTTGGTAATTGTTTATGTGTTACTTTATACGATGGTATGTGCATGCATAAACTTCGAAAATATAAACTGATTATGTATACGTGCACTCTAGGACTTGATTGATTAACTGTGAGCACATACCCTAGCATACCGAGCAAACCAAGGTGAGTTCAAACTCTTACTAAGGCATGGGATTCCCAGGGCTTGGGAATGGGATTAAACGAATGAGATTGAATGGATTCGTACTTACACTGTTACTAGACTACCTACCATCGTCCTCGGTTGTGCAGGACACATACGTAAAACCTACGTATACTTATGCTACTCGCTATCCTCGGTTGTGAAGGATACTCACGTAAAACCTACGTGAACATATACTCACTACTGCCTCGGTTGTGTCAGGCACTTACGTAAAACCTACGCAAACCCCCACGTACCCCTATCCTCGGTTGTGAAGGATACCTACGTAAACCCTACGTAAACTTGTACGTATTACTGTTCTCGGGATAAGTAGAACACTTATGGTTACGAATAGTCTAGTGGTTAATCAACATGGGAAACCCCCACCAATAGAACTTACTATCGGCCCAGTAGAGCCACATGTTATAAACAAACTTACTATCACGCATTTACTTTCTGTGAACTCGCTCAACTAGTTGTTGACCCTCTGTTACATGACTTGCAGGTCGTTAGGTACTTGGAGCTTGCACAGGGAGGAGCTGGTCGTTGTGGACTTGGATCATGATTGTTTTGTTAAACACTTATGACATTTCATACTTATTTATGTTGGGTTTTATTTATACGCTTCCGCTAAACAATGATAACATACTTATACTTTGAACACCTCTCATATTGGTGGCTGAATGACATTTACTTTTATATATTAATTACATGTTCAATATGATTGGTGGCTTGATCCTGGTCAGTCACGCTCCCAAGCGGTGATATTCCGTAGGTGGATTTTGGGGGGTGTGACAGATTGGTATCAGAGCCATTGGTTATAGAGAACTTGGTTTTAATATGGGGAAAACGTTTTTATTAAAACCAGACTATAACCAGAACAGTGCTCTCAACGATCCACAACGACGCTTCGCTCCACGTGCAAGACTCGACATCCTAGGTAATAAGGTTTATGTTTATTGCCTACATGCTAGAATTGCATAGAACTTTGCTCGTAGTATGCTTAGATTACATTGCTCACTATTTGCTATTGCATGAGAATACCTATGTGCTTACACTCTTCTGTCATCGCACTACTCGCGACCCATTCTCACTTATTCTACTTTTACTATGAAGATCATGTCTAGACGTGTGAACATGACTCAAGCTCAGTTGACGGCTCTTATCAATGAACAAGTAGCTGCGGCACTTGCAGCTGCAAACGCAGGAGGTATACCCTGCAGTCGTAACTCATCCTAGGATCTTTAGATCCTACGTTCCTAAACAACTCTTGTGTTTAACCTTATTCTGTTCTTACACATTAGGTCAACACGTTCAGCAACCTGTGTGTACCTTCAAGAACTTCATGGATTGCCGTCCTAGCACGTTCAGTGGCAGTGAAGGAGCGGTTGGACTCCTCCACTGGTTCGAAAAGCTCGAGTCCGTGTTCGAGATATGCGAGTGCCCTGAGGCTCGCAGGGTGAAATACGCCACTGGCACGCTAGAAGGAATAGCTCTAACTTGGTGGAACGCCCAAGTTCAGATCTTAGGGTTGGCAGCTGCTAACGCCACCCCTTGGAATGATTTCAAGGAACTGATCAAAAGGGAATATCGCACTCGGGAAGACATTCACAAGTTGGAAGATGAGTTGTACCATCTGAAAATGACTGGGTCAGAGATCGAAGCTTATACCAAGAGGTCAAACGAACTGGCCGTGCTGTGTCCAACTATGGTGGACCCTCCAATCAAGCGCATTGAGCTGTATCTCAAGGGGTTAGCGCCGGAAATTCAGAGTCATGTAACATCGGCCAATCTTGACAACATCCAGGCCATTCAACGCCTTGCTCACCGTCTCACAGATCAGGCAGTGGATCAGAACAGGGTGCCTAAACGTATCAGCGCTACTGCTACCGCTACCACTGCTACTACACTTGCTACTCCCAGTGACAACAAGAGAAAATGGGATGGGGATTCCAGCAAGGGGTCAGCTTCAGTCCAGTCACAGGTTCAGTAGCGAAAGACTGACAATTATCAGAGTCCTAGTCAGCACTCTTCAGGCAGTCACAGGCAGGGCGGATATCAAGGGAACCTCCCAAAGTGCAACAACTGCAACAGACACCACAGTGGCCAGTGTAACAAGGGTCGTTGTCAAAGATGCCTCAAGATGGGTCATGAGGCCAAGGATTGTAGAAGCCCTCGGCCTGCGAATCAGAGTCAGCAGCAACCACCAGCACAGCAGAATCAGCAACAGGGCAACAAGGGATGTTTTCATTGTGGTGCAGAAGGTCACTTCAAAAGACACTGCCCTCAGCTAAACAGGAACCAGAACAACAACAACAATCAGGGAAATGGCAATGGCAACAACAACAATGGTGGGAACAACAATGGCAATGAAGCAAGGGGTCGTGCATTTGTGTTGGGGCAGGGTGATGCCAGAAATGATCCCAACGTCGTTATGGGTAAGTTTCTTCTCGACGATATCTATGTTACTGTTTTGTTTGATTCGGGTGCGGATACGAGTTATATGTCTTTGAAAATGGGTAAATTGTTAAAACGTACACCAACACCCCTAAACAAAAAACATGTCGTAGAACTAGCAAATGGTAAAAGTGTGGAAGCCACACATATAGTCAAGGGTTGTAACATCGTTATAGCGGGTCAGACCTTCTCGATTGATCTCATTCCCATAGTTTTGGGTAGCTTCGACATAGTTATTGGGATGGATTGGTTATCCCAACAGCGAGCGGAAATCGTATGCAAGGAAAAGGAAATTCGCATTCCTCGATCTGGACGAGAACCTCTTGAAGTTCAAGGTGACAAGAGTGGTGCTGTGGTTGGCATCATCTCTTTCTTGAAGGCGCAAAAATGTTTGCGAAAGGGTCATACCGCCATTCTGGCACTTGTCACTGACGCATCAGCGAAAGAAAAGAAATTGGAGGATATTCCAGTAGTATGCGACTTTCCTCAGGTGTTTCCTGAAGATTTACCTGGGCTACCGCCTCATCGCCAGGTCGAATTCCAGATTGAGTTAGCTCCTGGAGCAGCACCAATAGCCCGCGCACCGTACCGTTTGGCTCCAACTGAACTGCAAGAATTGTCAAAGCAGCTACAAGAGCTCTTGGAAAAGGGCTTTATTCGTCCAAGCTCATCGCCTTGGGGAGCTCCAGTACTTTTCGTGAAAAAGAAGGATGGCACTTTCAGGATGTGCATCGACTACCGTGAACTGAACAAGGTGACGGTGAAGAACCGTTATCCTCTTCCGCGTATAGACGACTTATTCGACCAGTTGCAAGGGTCGAGCTACTACTCCAAGATAGACTTGAGGTCAGGGAATCATCAGCTGAGAGTCCGGGATGAGGACGTCTCTAAAACCGCTTTCAGAACTCGCTACGGCACTACGAGTTTCTCGTCATGCCATTTGGGTTAACAAACCCTATCTAGACAAGTTCGTCATCGTTTTCATCGACGACATTCTGATTTACTCCAAGAGTCAAGAGGAGCACGAACAGCACCTACGATTGATTTTGGAACTTCTTCGAAAGGAACAATTGTACGCCAAGTTTTCTAAATGCGACTTCTGGCTTCGTGAAGTCCACTTCTTAGGCCATGTGGTGAACAGGGATGGGATTCATGTCGATCCATCCAAGGTAGATTCGATCAGGAACTGGCCTACACCGCGTACACCAACGGAAATACGCCAATTCTTGGGTTTGGCGGGGTATTACAGACGATTCATCAAAGACTTTTCGAAGATAGCACAACCGCTTACGCTACTGACACAGAAAGGTGTCACCTACCGTTGGGGTAATGCGCATGAAACCGCTTTCCAGTACCTAAAGGATAGGCTTTGCAGCGCACCTATTCTCTCATTGCCAGAGGGCACAGATGATTTTGTGGTTTATTGTGACGCATCGACACAGGGTCTTGGTTGCGTATTGATGCAGTGGGATAAAGTTATAGCCTACGCTTCTCGTCAACTCAAGATTCACGAACGGAACTACACGACGCACGATTTAGAGCTGGGAGCTGTTGTTTTCGCACTTAAGATATGGCGACACTACCTGTACGGTACCAAGTGCACAATTTACACCGATTACAGGAGTCTCGAGCATATCCTTAAGCAAAAGGATTTGAATATGCGTCAACGAAGATGGGTTGAACTTCTGAACGTTTACGAATGCGCCATCAAGTACCATCCAGGCAAAGCCAATGTTGTGGCTGACGCCCTCAGTAGGAAAGATACTACACCTAGGCGTGTACGAGCTTTGCAACTCACTATTCAGTCCAGTCTTCCTGCACAGATACGAACTGCTCAGATGGAAGCATTAAACCCCGAAAACGTCAAGGCTGAAGCCTTACGCGGCTCAAGGCAACGAATGGAACAAAAAGAAGACGGCGCCTACTATGTAACAGGGCGTATTTGGGTCCCACTATATGGCGGATTACGGGAACTTGTGATGGATGAAGCACACAAGTCTCGCTACTCGGTACATCCAGTGTCGGATAAAATGTACCACGATCTCAAAACAACATATTGGTGGCCTAGCATGAAAGCCCACATAGCGACTTACGTTGGCAAGTGTTTGACATGTGCAAAAGTCAAAGTGGAGTATCAGAAACCAGCGGGCCTACTTCAGCAACCCAAGATAGTGCAATGGAAATGGGAAGAAATTTCCATGGATTTTGTTACAGGCCTACCTAGATCCCAGCGTGGGAATGATACCATATGGGTGATCGTGGATCGACTCACCAAGTCTGCACACTTCCTGTCTATAAAGGAAACGGATAAGTTCTCCACCCTCGCAGACGTTTATCTTAAAGAAGTTGTTTCGAGGCACGGGGTGCCCAGCTCCATCATTTCGGATCGGGATGCACGATTCACGTCAGAGCTATGGCAAGCGATGCACAAATCTTTTGGCTCACGATTAGATATGAGCACAGCATATCATCCTCAGACGGATGGGCAGTCTGAGCGAACGATCCAGACTCTTGAAGACATGCTTCGGGCATGTGTTATTGATTTCGGCAACGGCTGGGAAAAGCACCTCCCTTTGGTGGAGTTCTCATACAATAACAGCTATCACACCAGCATACAAGACGCTCCATTCGAGGCATTGTACGGGCGTAAATGCCGGTCACCTCTCTGTTGGGCAGAGGTAGGGGATAGTCAGATCACGGGTCTGGAGATTGTAGTGGACGCTACAGAAAAGATTGCACAAATACGACAACGCATGGCGGCAGCACGCGACCGTCAAAAGGCATACGCGGATAAGCATAGGAAACCGTTGGAATTTCAGGTCAGGGACCGGGTTTTACTTAAAGTCTCACCCTGGAAGGGTGTGGTTCGTTTTGGCAAACGGGGCAAACTAAATCCGCGGTATCTCGGACCGTTCGAGATCATTGAGAAAATAGGCAAAGTGGCCTACAAGCTAAACCTACCCGCTGAACTCGGTGCAGTTCACAATGTATTTCACGTGTCGAATCTGAAGAAGTGCCTGTCAGATGAGACCCTCATAGTTCCTTTTAAGGAACTCACTATCGATGAGCGGTTGCAGTTCGTCGAGGAGCCAGTTGAAATCACGGACCGGGATGTTAAGGTCCTCAAAAACAAGAGAATCCCTCTTGTTCGAGTTCGTTGGAACTCCCGTCGTGGCCCAGAGTACACATGGGAACGCGAAGACCAGATGACAGAAAAGTATCCCCAGTTATTCGAAACCAATACAACCACTACTGAGACTGAAGCTACTACTATGGAATTTCGGGACGAAATTCCAGATCAACGGGGGGAGGATGTGACACCCCAGGAAAACCAGTGAACGATGCAACCTATCTAGCTTCCTCAGTGGGTACGTACCAAATTTCGGGACAAAATTTCTTTCAAGTTGGGGATAATGTGAGAACCCGAGTTTCCAAGGTCTTTATTCGACTTAACCTAATACTTATTTGCAAAGTGTGTCGCTATATTTATTTGAGGTGCAATATACGTATTGATTGTAGATTTGTTGTGTGTATATTATGGGTGTATGTGTATACATATCTTGTAATAATAATTGATGATTAATAATATGATTAATAGGTATTATTTAATGTAAATGGAACCTTGCCAAGCCCCCCTACGAAAACACCTCTAGAGCCGAAAACACCAAGTGTTTTAGGATGGCCGGCGAAAAGCACATGGGCTTCGGCCCAGTAGTTATTGATTTCAGGATTGTGTTATTTAATATTCACACAAACTGTAACTAGGAAAAACCCTAGGTTCCCTTCTCTATCTTGTACGTGACGGCAATCACTCACCCTCCCGGATTCTTGCCAGTTCGTTACGTAATCGGTTAGTGTGTAACAATCAGTTTTGAATTATTGATTAAACTGGTTTGATTGTCTGTGTAAATGCTTGATTGTACTCGTATGATACATGTGTGAAAAGATCCTGAATGTTACGAAACTAATATGGCGATTATGATGTATATGTTATGAAATCCGATATGATGATGATCTTACTTTACAAGTGTAGTATGTTTTTTTTTTGGGTAAATGGGATACCTCGGTGAATTTTATATATCAACCAACAAAACAAAACAGGGTGCATCGCGACATCGATACACACTACTAGACTTGGCATACCAAGACTAGGACAGAACAAACAAAGCACGACAAACAGTCACAACCAAACAAACAACTAGAAACAAAGAAACCAAGAAACCAACACAGCCCCTAACCCAAATAAAAAACTAGGAGACTACATCTGCCCTAGTCAGGGTCCATATCCATGTGCTCCTTCGAGATCAGCCATCTATCCAATAGTTTCATGTGCTTCGGGTCTCTACCAATTCTGAATCCCATGATTCTGAGCCGAACTGTATCTACAATAACCTTGGAGAGCACACTAGCATTCCTCTGCAGCTGAGAGAAAAGACGATTGTTCCTTTCTTGCCATATAAACTACGTAGAAGCAGCCACTAGAATATTACAAACAATGTGTTCCAGAGTTCTAGAATTAGCATTGACTTCCATCCACTGCATGATCGAGGCCCATGTATCATTAACACTCGCCATGTCAACCTTATTCCTAACCAAACTCCAAACTTCTGAAGCATAGGGACATTGAAAAAACAAGTGATCCCGAGAATCACGATCATACCTACACAAGGGGCAACACATCAGACGGAGATTAGTTGCACTTCCCGCCTCCCACTCAGCCATTCTGTCTTGCGTCCTTAGCTTATTCTTAATCACCAACCACAAATGAAAAGAATGCCTATGAATGCACTGACTGAACCAAACCGAGTTGACCCAGACTACCTTAGTCTCTCTATACCGAAAATTATTCCATGCCTCCCATGACCGAAAACACTGAAAATTGCCTTCCCAATCTTTATAACGAAAACAATCATCCGTATCAGGAGTAAGCTGAATAGTATCAATATTGATGAGAACCGGAAAAGTATCATACCATGCCTGAGGCCATCTCCATTGGCCATCTTCAGTTACAAGATCAGCCACCGTTGAGCTAAGCGAGAAACCAGCTCTAGCAATATTCCGAGGAGAAATAAACGAACGAAGAGGGCTGTACGCACACCAGTTGTCGCTCCATGCGTTGGTTTGACGACCACTGTTAACAGAATTCCAAATAAACGAAGAGATAGGTCGGTTAAATCCCTTATCCAAGATTCCTGGTAGCTGCGTCGATAGTTCTTCCGATTCTAGTGGAGCTAAGCGATACGGTGCTCGAGCTATGGGTGCTGCTCCTAGAGCGAGCTCGATTTGAAATTCGTCCTGATGATGCGGCGGTAGACCAGGTAAATCCTTGCGAGACACCTGAGGAAAGTCGCGTACAACTGAATGGTCTTCCAACTTCTTTTCTTTCGCTGATGTGTCAGTAACGAGAGCCAAAATTGCGGTGTGGCCCTTCCGCAAACATTTCTGAGCCTTCAAGAAAGAGGTGATGCCAACCACAGCACCACTCTTGTCGTCTTGAACTTCGAGAGGTTCTTGACCTGAACGAGGAATGCGAACAATCTTTTCTTTGCATAGGACTTCTGCTGTGCTCTGGTGATCACTATTCTTGCGCTGCTGCTGTGCTTGAGACTGAACGGTAGCCGAACCCTTGCTGGATTACCCATCCCATTTCCGCTTGTTGTCACTAGGAGTAGCGGGGGTAGCAGAAGTGGTAGCGGTAGTAATAGCGCTGATACAACTAGGCAACATGTTCTGTTCCACTGCCTGATCCGTGAGGCGATAAGCAAGATGCTGAATGTCTCGGATATTGTCGTGGTTAGCCGATGAAGCATGGCTCTGAATCTCTAAGGCTAGACCCTTGAGGTAAAATTCGATACGCTTGCTTGAAGGGTCCACCATGGTTGGACACAAGATGGCCAGTTCGTTCGACTGTTTCGTATGAGCTTCAATTTCTGACCCCGTCATTTTCGGATGGTAAGGCCCCACTTCCGACCTGTGGATGTCATCACGCGTGCAGTATTCCCTTTTAATACGTTCTTTGAATTCGTTCCAGGGGGTGGCGTTAGCAGCTGCCAGCCCTAATATCTGAACTTACGCGTTCCACCAGGTTAGCGCGATTCCTTCCAACGTAATAGTGGCGTACTTGACCCTGCGAGCCTCAGGGCATTCACATATCTCGAATACCGACTCGAGCTTCCCAAACCATTGGAGTAGTCCCACTGCTCCTTCGGTGCCACCGAATGTGCTTGGACGACAGTCCATGAAGTTCTTGAATGTGCAGACATGTTGCTGTGCGTTCCAACCCGTTGCGAGAGAAAGATAGGTCAAGGTTAAGCGCGAGAGTTGGGTCACGAGAGTAGGATCTAACATCCTAGAATAGGTTTGGAATAGCAGGTTATACCTCCTGCTTGTGCGGCTGCAAGTGCCGCAGCAACTTGTTCGTTAATGAGAGCCGTCAACTGGGCTTGAGTCATGTTAACACGTCCAGACATGATCGAACAGTAAAGGTAGCATAAGTATGAATGGTTCGCGAGTAGTGCGATGACAGAAAAGTGTAGGCGCATAGGTGTTCTTAAGCAGTAACAAGTAGTGAGCAAAGTAATGTAAGCATACTACGAGCAAAGTTCTATGCAATTCTAGCATGTAGGCAATAAACATAAACCTTATTACCTAGGATGTTGAGTCTTGCACTTGGAGCGAAGCGTCGTTGTGGATCGTTGAGAGCACTGTTCTGGTTATAGTCTGGTATTAATAAAAACGTTTTCCCATATTAAAACCAAGTTCTCTATAACCAATGGCTCTGATACCAATCTGTCACACCCCCAAAATCCACCTGCGGAGTATCACCGCTTGGGAGCGTGACTGACCAGGATCGAGCCACCAATCATATAGAACATTGTATAAAGTAAAAGTAATTGCAATATAATCAAAACCAAATCCATATGAAAGGTGTTTCCAAAACATAAGTAAGTTATCATTGTTTAGCGGAAGCGTATAATCAAACCCAACATAATTAAGTACGAAATGTCATAAGTGTTTAGTAATATAATCACGATCAAATCCCATAACGTTCCGCTCCTCCATGCGCAAGCTTCATATACCTAACGACCTGCAAGGCATGTAACAGAGAATCAACAACTAGTTGAGCGAGTTCACAGAAAGTAAATGCGTAATAGTAAGTTCGTTTGTAACAGGTGGCTCTACTGGGCTGTTAGTACGTTCTATTGGTGGGGGTTTCCCATGTTGTATAACCACTAGACTATTCGTAACCATAAGTATCCTTCACAACCGAGGATAGTAGTGAGTATAAGTACACGTAGGTTTTACGTGTGTATCCTTCACAACCGAGGATAGTAGTAAGTATAAATGCACGTAGGTTTTACGTGCGTATCCTTCACAACCGAGGATAGTAGTAAGTATAAGTATCCTTCACATCCGAGGATAGTAATAAGTATAGGTATCCTTCACAACCGAGGATAGTGATCAGTATAAGTATCCTTCACAACCGAGGATAGTGATCAGTATAAGTATCCTTCACAACCGAGGATAGTAATATGGTAGTCTAGTCATAGTGTCAGTAGTGTATCTATTCAACCTTATCCTTTCAATCTCATTCCCAACACCCCGGGAATCCCATGCCTTGGTAAGAGTGTGAACTCACCTTGGTTTGCTCGGTATGCTAGGTTATGCACTCACAAGTAATTAGTTAAGTCCTATAGCGTGCAGTTATACGAAATCAGTCCAAGATCATAAAGATTCGCATGCAAGTTCATATCAGATATTGTTTGGTAATTAACATCATGCATCACATAAACAGGTTGTCATATTCATAACATTCATGTTTCGCACACGTGCCTTTCACAGTTGCTGTAATATCGTTATTCATTAGCATGCTCGACAGAAAACATGTAAACTAACAGGAGTTGACAACCCTTAGAGTAATCATACTAACAATGTTAATACATTACGACAAAGCACCTCAAAGAAAGTCGGACAAGAGATGAAAGGGGGGGGCTTCCACTTATAAGTCGGACCACCCTGACCTATTGCCAACCTCGGACACACACTCACATAAACAAGAACTCGGAGGTTATTATCTAAAGAAACTCGGGCAAGATCACACCCATAAAGGTCGGACGGTCATGGGGGTGTAGACATGAAACTCGGACCCCCTTTTTTTTTTATTTATTATCAAACTCGGACCACATTAAGTCCTTGATAAAACTCGGGTAGCTCATGAATCATCAAACTCGGACAACATATAACAGGAGTTAAACTTGGACAATATGTTATAAAACTCGGGCCACAACAGTTCACAAAAGTCGGACCTTGCAAATTAAAACATGAAACTCGGATACAAGCACACACACATGATCAAAACTATCAATGCACATGCACTAAATACCAAAAATGGCCGCCCAAGTCTCTAGTTATTGGACCGTTAATATTATTAGCCAAATATAGTGAGATGACCCCCTAACCAATGGCATGTATTTGTCGGTTCTTTAACGTTATTGGGCCAAGCCCCACATCCAATTGAATTCGGTTAGCCACCCCCATCCCTCCAATCACATTTTCACAAACTAAACAACATACGGCAGCATCAAGCACATGCATCTGACATGGAACCTAAATTTAATCATTACTTCAACAATATTACCTCTAGACATAAATCGGTTGGCACCTTATAGTGGGCCGCTAAAGTCAGCCAATGACCTCCCTTGGGCCGCCCATACTACCCAATTGTGTTATTTGCCCATTATCATGCATTATAATATTCATTTGTTTAATTCCATGAAACTAACCCAACCACATGCCATCATCGATGACAGCCACTACTCTACAATCGGCATTCACAAGAAGCCATCCTTACTACCAGTCATATATCAAATCTTAATTGCACATACAAGACAAGAACAAATGGCCGACAATTTATGAAAGTCTTTATCTATTATGGCTGCACTATCGAGACAAGTCACATGCACATTAATCAGTCATAAACCTCCTAAAACAACATTTAATAAGCCAATCTCATATCATCATCGTTATATAGCATCTATACAGAATTCACATGCCTATAAGATCAAACAAGCGAGATTCAACATGAATAAGAATTCACTTACCACAGGGAGGGAGGAAATAACTCGTTCTTCGAGGTTTCCGTGGTCACGAAGCTGCCGCCAATATGGGATGAGTCTAGGGTTTTTAGTATTCTTTTTTTTATAACCGCCCCCTTGATCTAACATATATTTAACGCAAATAATTTGGGCCGTAATTGGGCTTTGGCGGTTTTGGCGAATCAAGGCTCGGCGAAACACATATGTTTCGTCGAGTCGGTTTAATGGCAATTAAATTCTGTTCCGTCGGGCATTACATGATTTAGTCTAAGCGTTTTAATAATAATTCTAATATTATTTTCTACCACAGCAAGTAATCACATATAGGCAAAATGACAATACGTTTCATTAAAACACAACGCGTACAATTTCAAGTCCACAAGCCAAACAACTAAACAGTCAAGGTCAACACGCATCTAATGCGAAAGTGGAAGTCAGAAACTCGAGTTGTCACATTATCCCCAACTTAAAAGAAATTTCGTCCCGAAATTTGGTACGCACTCACTGAGGAAGCTAGGTAAGCTGTATTGTTCACTGGTTTTCCTGGGGTGTCACATCATCCCCCCGTTGATTTGGAATTTCGTCCCGAAATTCAGTAGTAGTAGCTTCAGGCTCAGTAGTGGTTGCATTGGTTTCGAATAACTGGGGGTACTTTTCTTTCATTTGGTCTTCGCGTTCCCAGGTGTACTCTGGGCCACGTCTGGAGTTCCAACGAACTCGAACAAGAGGGATTCTCTTATGTTTGAGGACCTTAACATCCCGGTCCGTGATTTCAACTGGCTCCTCGACGAACTGCAACCGCTCATCGATAGTGAGTTCCTTAAAAGGAACTATGAGGGTCTCATCTGATAGGCATTTCTTCAGATTCGACACGTGAAATACGTTGTGAACTGCACCGAGTTCAGCTGGTAGGTTTAGTCTGTAGGCTACTTTGCCTATTTTTTCAGTGATTTCGAACGGTCCAACATACCGTGGGTTGAGCTTGCCTCGTTTACCAAATCGAACCACACCCTTCCAGGGTGAGACTTTAAGTAAGACCCGGTCCCCAACCTGAAACTCCAATGGCCTCTTACGCTTATCCGCGTAGGCTTTCTGACGGTCGCGTGCTGCCGCCATGCGTTGTCGTATCTGAGCAATCTTTTCTGTGGCGTCCACTACAATCTCTGGACCCGTAATCTGACTATCCCCCACCTCTGCCCAACAGAGAGGTGACCGGCATTTACGTCCGTACAATGCCTCGAATGGAGCGGCTCGAATGCTGGTGTGGTAACTGTTATTGTATGAAAACTCCACTAAAGGGAGGTGTTTTTCCCAGCCGTTGCCGAAATCGATAACACATGCCCGGAGCATGTCTTCAAGAGTTTGAATCGTTCGCTCAGACTGCCCGTCCGTCTGAGGGTGATATGCCGTGCTCATGTCTAACTTTGAGCCGAAAGATTTGTGCATCGCTTGCCATAGCTCTGACGTGAATCGTGCATCCCGATCCGAAATGATGGAGATGGGCACCTCGTGCCTCGAAACAACTCCTTTAATGTCACACCCCCAAAATCCACACGCGGAGTATCACCGCTTGGGAGCGTGACTGACCAGGATCAAGCCACCAATCATATTGAACATGCAATTAATATCAAGTAAAGTAAAAGTAAACCATCCATTCAACACGAAAGGTGTTCAAACAAAACCATAGTTTCAAAATGTAGCGGAAGCATAGTAAATAATCCAGTAGTAGTTAACAATTTTTAAGTGTCATAATAGTTCAACAGAAAAGCCACGATCCTTGTCCACAACGACCCGCTTCTCCAGTGCAAGCTCCAAGTACCTAACGATCTGCAAGGCATGTAACAGAATGATCAACAAACTAGTTGAGCGAGTTCACAGTTAATAGTTTAGTTTGGGTAATAATGCGTTCGTTCAATTAAGTCTCATAGCGTATCAGTTCCATCGCGGCCTCACAGGCATGTGTGCGAAGATTAGGTTCATTAGTTCGCGACCGTAGTCTTTACCGACCAGGGTGTGTGCGAAGGCAAATGATCAGTTCGTTCGCGACCATAGTCTTTACCGACCAGGGTGTGTGCGAAGGCAGTTGAGTAGTTCGTTCGCGACCATAGTCTTTACCAACCAGGGTGTGTGCGAAGGCAGTTCGACAAGTATCATTTAAGCATGCACAAACAATCATCCAACCCATTCCCACCCTGGGAACCCATGCCTTGGCTGTGTGAACTCACCTTGGTTTGCTCGGTATGCTAGGTTATGCGCTCACAAGTAATTAATCAAGTCCTATTGTATGCACGTATAACAAATCAGTTCATGTTCACAATGATACGCATGCAATTTAATGTTCACATAACAGTCAGTTTGCATACCGGCACAACACGTATTATTGCACGTATACAAATGTTAACGTTCATCAAGCATGGCATGCCAAATAAATCAAGCATATAATTCCATCTTTCAAAGTAGGTTCATAAATCCCTAGTATCTTTCGAATCCAACTATTATCTTTCGACAACAGTTATCACAATTATCCTTCGGACCGAATGTTATGTTTCGGACCAATGTCATCTTTCGGTCAAAGCTATCTTTCGGTCCAAACTATCTTTCGGTCAAAGTTACTATGGTTCGATCAAAGCTATCCTTCGGTCAACACTACTATGTTTCGAAGGACTATGTTTCGAAGGACATGCATCCTTCGACAAATAACAGTTACGTTAACACAAAGTTTCCAAGTTTAACCGATTATCAATTAACACAAATTCAAGTATTCAGTTACTTCAGAATCGATCAAACAGGGAGTTTCATATACAATCTCATGAACCCTAATTTAACCACATGAACAATAATAACACAATCGAACCGGCCCTAAATCACTATCATGCGATTCTATTAAAACAACATCAAAACCTCAAGTATAGACAACCAAACATACTAACTGAACCGTTCGGATGCATCTCATACATAATCGATTAAACAGGTGAACATCATACAAACAATATATTGCGATACTAACATACATATCCGGTTATCATAGCCGATCCGCAAAACATTATCATTGAACATCATCAAAACAGATCCGATTAACATACTAACAATATATTGCAAGACAATTTATTAATCATGAAATCAAAGCATCATAAACAACATCACACACTAACCGGAAATCTGGATTACGGATTGAAATCCTTCGAACAGAGAGTAGGTCTGCTATATGCCGTCACACACACACAAGGGAACTAGGGTTTTTGAAACTAACCGTCGACTTTCATGCATTCACGTTTATAAACGTATCACAGGAATGGGCCAAGCCCATTAGAAAGGCTGGGCCGAAAGATGTCGAAGGATAAAATCCTTGGTCGAAGGATATGTTTCGAGATCCTTCGAACCGGAAGTTGATCCTTCGAATCGAAGGATATGTTTCGAGATCCTTCGAACTGTAGGTCATGTTTCGAGGTCTAGATTAAGTGTTTTAGACTAAGTGTTTGAATAATAATTCTAACGTTATTTTCTACCACAGCAAGTAATCACATGTAGGCAAAATGGCAATACGTTTCATTAAAACACAACGCGTACAATTCCAAGTCCACAATTCAAACAACTAAACAGTCAAGTCAACGCGCATTTAATGCGAAAGTGAAAGTCAGAAACTCGAGTTGTCACATTATCCCCAACTTAAAAGAAATTTCGTCCCGAAATTTGGTACGCACTCACTGAGGAAGCTAGGTAAGTTACATCGTTCACCGGTTTTCCTGGGGTGTCACATCATCCCCCCGTTGATTTGGAATTTCGTCCCGAAATTCAGTAGTAGTAGCTTCAGCCTCAGAAGTGGATGCATTGGTTTCGAATAACTGGGGATACTTTTCTTTCATCTGATCTTCGCGTTCCCAGGTATACTCTGGACCACGCTGGGAGTTCCAACGAACTCGAACAAGAGGGATTCTCTTGTGTTTGAGGACCTTAACATCCCGGTCCGTGATTTCAACTGGTTCCTCGACGAACTGCAACCGCTCGTCGATAGTGAGTTCCTTAAAAGGAACTATAAGGGTTTCATCTGATAGACATTTCTTCAGATTCGACACGTGAAATACATTGTGAACTGCACCGAGTTCAGCTGGTAGGTTTAATCTGTAGGCTACTTTGCCAATCTTTTCTAAGATTTCGAATGGTCCGACGTACCGCGGATTCAGTTTGCCCCTTTTGCCAAAACGTACCACACCCTTCCAGGGTGAAACTTTCAATAAAACCCGATCTCCGACCTCAAATTCCAAGGGTTTTCTACGCTTGTCCGCGTAGGCTTTCTGACGGTCGCGTGCTGCTGCCATGCGTTGCCGTATCTGTGCTATCTTTTCTGTGGCGTCCACTACAATGTCTGGACCCGTAATTTGACTATCCCCCACCTCTGCCCAACAGAGGGGTGACCGGCATTTACGTCCGTACAATGCCTCGAATGGAGCGGCTTGAATGCTGGTATGGTAACTGTTATTGTACGAGAACTCCACCAAAGGGAGGTGCTTTTCCCAGCCGTTGCCGAAATCGATAACACACGCTCGAAGCATGTCTTCTAGAGTTTGGATAGTTCGCTCAGACTGCCCATCCGTCTGAGGATGATATGCTGTGCTCATGTCTAATCGTGAGCCGAAGGATTTGTGCATTGCTTGCCATAGCTCTGACGTGAATCGTGCATCGCGATCCGAAATAATAGAGGTGGGCACTCCGTGCCTCGAAACAACTTCTTTCAAGTAGATGTCTGCTAAGGTAGAAAACTTATCCGTTTCTTTGATAGCCAAGAAGTGAGCAGACTTTGTGAGTCGATCAACGATTACCCAAATAATGTCATTCCCACGCTGGGATCTAGGTAAGCCCGTAACGAAATCCATGGAAATTTCTTCCCATTTCCACTATGGTATCTTGGGTTGTTGAAGTAAGCCTGCTGGTTTCTGATATTCAACCTTGACTCTCGCACAGGTTAAGCATTTTCCAACGTACGTAGCGATGTGAGCCTTCATACTAGGCCACCAATAAGTAGTGCTGATGTCGTGGTACATTTTATCCGACCCTGGATGTACCGAATAGCGAGACTTGTGAGCTTCATCCATTACAAGTTCGCGTAAACCGCCATAAAGTGGGACCCAAATACGCCCCGTTACATAGTAGGCGCCGTCTTCCTTTTGTTCCATGCGTTGCCTTGAGCCGCGTAAGGCTTCAGCTTTGACGTTTTCGGGTTTCAGTGCTTCTAACTGAGCAGCTCGTATCTGTGCAGGAAGACTGGACTGAATGGTAAGCTGTAGCGCTCGCACGCGCTTCGGTAGAGTGTCTTTCCGACTGAGGGCATCAGCCACAACATTGGCCTTGCCTGGATGATACTTGATGGCGCATTCATAGTCGTTTAGAAGTTCAACCCATCTCCGTTGACGCATATTCAAATCCTTTTGCTTAAGAATATGCTCGAGACTCCTGTGATCGGTGTAAATCGTGCACCTGGTACAGTACAGGTAGTGTCGCCATATCTTAAGCGCGAAAACAACAGCTCCCAGCTCTAGATCGTGCGTCGTGTAGTTCCGTTCATGAACCTTGAGTTGCCGCGAAGCATATGCAATAACTTTATCCCGCTGCATCAATACACAACCAAGCCCCTGTATCGATGCGTCACAGTAAACCACGAAGTCATCCGTGCCCTCTGGCAATGAGAGAATAGGTGCGCTGCAAAGCCTATCTTTTAAGTACTGAAAAGCGGTCTCTTGCGTATTACCCCATCTGTAAACGACACCTTTCTGTGTTAGCATAGTAAGTGGTTGCGCGATCTTTGAGAAGTCTTTAATAAATCGCCTGTAGTAACCCGCCAAACCCAAGAATTGGCGTATTTCTGTCGGTGTACGCGGTGCTGGCCAGTTTCTGATCGAATCAACCTTGGATGGATCGACATGAATTCCATCCTTGTTCACCACATGGCCTAAGAAGTGGACTTCACGAAGCCAGAAGTCGCATTTTGAAAACTTTGCGTACAGTTGCTCCTTTCGAAGAAGTTCCAAGATAAGACGTAAGTGCTGCTCGTGCTCCTCCTGACTCTTGGAGTAAATCAAAATGTCGTCGATGAAGACGATAACAAACTTATCAAGATACGGTTTGCACACCCTGTTCATAAGATCCATGAAGACTGCAGGCGCGTTCGTAAGCCCGAATGGCATGACAAGAAACTCGTAATGACCGTAGCGAGTTCTGAAAGCGGTTTTGGAGACGTCCTCATCCCGGACTCTCAGCTGATGATACCCTGACCTTAAATCAATCTTAGAATAGTAACACGACCCTTGCAACTGGTCGAATAGGTCATCTATGCGCGGAAGAGGATAACGGTTCTTCACCGTCACCTTATTCAGCTCGCGATAATCGATGCACATTCTGAAAGTGCCATCCTTCTTTTTCACAAATAACACTGGAGCTCCCCAAGGCGAAGAGCTTGGCCGAATAAAGCCCTTTTCCAAGAGCTCTTGTAGCTGCTTCGACAGTTCCTCCAGTTCGGTTGGAGCTAAACGATACGGTGCGCGGGCTATTGGTGCTGCTCCAGGAGCTAACTCAATCTGAAACTCGACTTGACGATGAGGAGGTAAACCAGGTAAATCTTCAGGAAACACTTGAGGAAAATCACGCACAACTGGTATATCCTCCAGTTTCCTTTCCTTTGCTGATGCGTCAGTGACAAGTGCCAGAATGGCAGTATGTCCCTTTCGTAAACATTTCTGCGCCTTTAAGTAAGAGATGATGCCAACCACAGCACCACTCTTGTCACCTTGTACTTCGAGAGGTTCCTGACTGGAGCGAGGAATACGAATAACTTTTTCTTTGCATAAGATCTCCGCATGATGTTGGGATAACCAATCCATACCGATGACGACGTCGAAACTACCCAAAACTATGGGTATGAGATCAATCGAGAAAGTCTGACCCGCTAGAACAATACTACAACCCTTGACTACCTGTGTGGCTTCTACACTTTTACCATTGGCTAGTTCTACGACGTGTTTGGTGTCTAGGGGTGTTGGTGTACGTTTTAATAATTTACTCATTTTCAATGACATATAGCTTGTATCAGCACCCGAATCAAATAAGACAGTAACATAAATATCGTCGAGAAGAAACTTACCCATAACCACATTGGGATCATTCACTGCATCTCCTCGACCCAACACAAAAGCACGACCACGAGCTTCATTGCCGTTGTTGTTGTTGTTTCCCCCGTTGTTGTTGTTACCATTACCCTGATTGTTGTTATTTCCGTTGCCCTGGTTGTTGTTGTTGTTGTTGCGATTCTGGTTCAACTGAGGGCAATCGCGTTTGTAATGACCTTCAGCCCCACACTAGAAACATCCCCGATTTCCACGCTGTGGCTGCTGCTGCTGATTCTGTGGAGCTGGCGGTGGGAGTTGCTGGTTCTGGTTTACTGGTCGCGCGCTTCTACAATCTTTGGCCTCATGGCCCATCTTGTGGCATCTTTGACAGCGATCTTTCCGACACCTTCCACTGTGGTGTTTGTTGCACCTGTTGCACCACGGATGATTTCCCTGATAACCACGTTGTCCCTGACTTCCCGATGATTGCTGACTCGGACTCTGGTAATCGTTGGTGCGACGTTGCTGAGTTTGGGACTGAACAGACACCGATCCCCTGCTGGAATCCCCATCCCATTTTCTCTTGTTGTCGCTGGGTGTAGCAGAAGTAGCAGCTGTAGTGGCAGCAGTAGCACTGATACGCTTTGGCAGTTTGTTCTGATCCACTGCCTGATCGGTGATGCGATGAGCGAGACGCTGGATTTCCTGGATGTTGTTGAGATTAGCCGAGGTAACGTGGCTCTGTATTTCTGGTGCCAAACCTTTGAGGTACAACTCAATACGCTTGTATGGAGGGTCCACCATAGTTGGACATAACACAGCCAACTCATTTGATCTCTTGGTGTAAGCTTCGATTTCCGAACCAACCATTTTCAAGTTATACAACTCGTCCTCCAACTTGTGAATGTCTTCTCTAGTGCAGTATTCCCTCTTGATCAGTTCTTTGAAATCATTCCAGGGTGTGGCGTTAGCAGCTGCCAACCCTAAGATCTGCACTTGTGCATTCCACCAAGTGAGCGCAATCCCTTCAAGTGTGCCAGTGGCGAACTTCACCCTGCGAGCCTCAGGGCATTCACACATTTCGAAAACCGACTCGAGCTTTTCAAACCAGTGGAGGAGTCCAACTGCTCCTTCCGTGCCACTGAACGAGCTAGGACGACATTCCATAAAATTCTTGAAGGTGCACCCAGGTTGTTGCTGAGCGGGTTGACCTGCTTGGGCGGCTGCAACTGCCGCAGCAACGAGAGCCTCTAGCTGGGCTTGAGTCATGGTAATTCGTGCGGCCATTGATCTTCACATCAAAGGCAACATAAGTGAGAAAGGTTCGCGAATAGTGCGATGACAGAAGAGTGTAAGCACATAAGTATTCTCATGCAATGACAAGTTGTGAGCAAAGCAATGTAAGCATACTACGAGCAAGGTTCTATGCAAATTCTAGCATGTAGGCAATAAACATAAGCCTTATTACCTAGGAAGTTGAGTCTTGCACGTGGAGCGAAGCGTCGTTGTGGATCGTTGAGAGCACTGTTCTGGTTATAGTCTGGTTTTAATAAAAACGTTTTTCCATATTAAAACCAAGTTCTCTATAACCAATGGCTCTGATACCAATCTGTCACACCCCCAAAATCCACACGCGGAGTATCACCGCTTGGGAGCGTGACTGACCAGGATCAAGCCACCAATCATATTGAACATGCAATTAATATCAAGTAAAGTAAAAGTAAACCATCCATTCAACACGAAAGGTGTTCAAACAAAACCATAGTTTCAAAATGTAGCGGAAGCATAGTAAATAATCCAGTAGTAGTTAACAATTTTTAAGTGTCATAATAGTTCAACAGAAAAGCCACGATCCTTGTCCACAACGACCCGCTTCTCCAGTGCAAGCTCCAAGTACCTAACGATCTGCAAGGCATGTAACAGAATGATCAACAAACTAGTTGAGCGAGTTCACAGTTAATAGTTTAGTTTGGGTAATAATGCGTTCGTTCAATTAAGTCTCATAGCGTATCAGTTCCATCGCGGCCTCACAGGCATGTGTGCGAAGATTAGGTTCATTAGTTCGCGACCGTAGTCTTTACCGACCAGGGTGTGTGCGAAGGCAAATGATCAGTTCGTTCGCGACCATAGTCTTTACCGACCAGGGTGTGTGCGAAGGCAGTTGAGTAGTTCGTTCGCGACCATAGTCTTTACCAACCAGGGTGTGTGCGAAGGCAGTTCGACAAGTATCATTTAAGCATGCACAAACAATCATCCAACCCATTCCCACCCTGGGAACCCATGCCTTGGCTGTGTGAACTCACCTTGGTTTGCTCGGTATGCTAGGTTATGCGCTCACAAGTAATTAATCAAGTCCTATTGTATGCACGTATAACAAATCAGTTCATGTTCACAATGATACGCATGCAATTTAATGTTCACATAACAGTCAGTTTGCATACCGGCACAACACGTATTATTGCACGTATACAAATGTTAACGTTCATCAAGCATGGCATGCCAAATAAATCAAGCATATAATTCCATCTTTCAAAGTAGGTTCATAAATCCCTAGTATCTTTCGAATCCAACTATTATCTTTCGACAACAGTTATCACAATTATCCTTCGGACCGAATGTTATGTTTCGGACCAATGTCATCTTTCGGTCAAAGCTATCTTTCGGTCCAAACTATCTTTCGGTCAAAGTTACTATGGTTCGATCAAAGCTATCCTTCGGTCAACACTACTATGTTTCGAAGGACTATGTTTCGAAGGACATGCATCCTTCGACAAATAACAGTTACGTGAACACAAAGTTTCCAAGTTTAACCGATTATCAATTAACACAAATTCAAGTATTCAGTTACTTCAGAATCGATCAAACAGGGAGTTTCATATACAATCTCATGAACCCTAATTTAACCACATGAACAATAATAACACAATCGAACCGGCCCTAAATCACTATCATGCGATTCTATTAAAACAACATCAAAACCTCAAGTATAGACAACCAAACATACTAACTGAACCGTTCGGATGCATCTCATACATAATCGATTAAACAGGTGAACATCATACAAACAATATATTGCGATACTAACATACATATCCGGTTATCATAGCCGATCCGCAAAACATTATCATTGAACATCATCAAAACAGATCCGATTAACATACTAACAATATATTGCAAGACAATTTATTAATCATGAAATCAAAGCATCATAAACAACATCACACACTAACCGGAAATCTGGATTACGGATTGAAATCCTTCGAACAGAGAGTAGGTCTGCTATATGCCGTCACACACACACAAGGGAACTAGGGTTTTTGAAACTAACCGTCGACTTTCATGCATTCACGTTTATAAACGTATCACAGGAATGGGCCAAGCCCATTAGAAAGGCTGGGCCGAAAGATGTCGAAGGATAAAATCCTTGGTCGAAGGATATGTTTCGAGATCCTTCGAACCGGAAGTTGATCCTTCGAATCGAAGGATATGTTTCGAGATCCTTCGAACTGTAGGTCATGTTTCGAGGTCTAGATTAAGTGTTTTAGACTAAGTGTTTGAATAATAATTCTAACGTTATTTTCTACCACAGCAAGTAATCACATGTAGGCAAAATGGCAATACGTTTCATTAAAACACAACGCGTACAATTCCAAGTCCACAATTCAAACAACTAAACAGTCAAGTCAACGCGCATTTAATGCGAAAGTGAAAGTCAGAAACTCGAGTTGTCACATTTAAGATGGATGTCTGCGAGAGTGGAGAACTTATCCGTTTCCTTTATAGCCAGGAAGTTTGCAGACTTGGTGAGTTGATCCACGATCACCCGTATGGTATCGTTTCCACGCTGATATCTTGGTAGGCCTGTAACGAAATCCATGGAAATTTCCTCCCATTTCCATTGAGGTACTCTAGGCTGCTGAAGTAGGCCAGCTGGTTTCTGATATTCAACCTTGACCCTTGCACAGGTTAAGCGCTTGCGACATAGGTCGCGATAAGAGCTTTCATACTTGGCCACCAATATGTAGTTTTGATATCGTGGTACATTTCATCCGACCCTGGATGTACCGAATAGCGAGACTTGTGTGCTTCGTCCGTTACAAGTTCGCGTAGACCGCCATAAAGTGGGACCCAAATACGCCCCGTTACATAGTAGGCGCCGTCTTCCTTTAGTTCCATTCGTTGCCTTGAGCCGCGTAAGGCTTCAGCCTTGACGTTTTCGGGCTTCAGTGCTTCAATCTGAGCAGTTCGTATCTGAGCAGGAAGGCTAGACTGAATCGTAAGCTGGAGCGCTCGCACGCGCTTCGGTAAAGTGTCCTTTCGACTGAGGGCGTCAGCCACAACATTGGCTTTGCCTGGATGATACTTGATAGCGCATTCATAATCATTGAGTAGCTCGACCCATCGTCGTTGACGCATGTTCAATTCCTTCTGCTTGAAGATATGCTCGAGACTCCTGTGATCGGTGTAAATAGTGCACTCGGTACCGTACAGGTAGTGTCGCCATATCTTAAGCGCAAAAACAACAGCTCCCAGCTCTAATTCGTGCGTCGTGTAGTTCCGTTCATGAACCTTGAGTTGACGAGAGGCGTAGGCAATAACTTTATCCCGCTGCATCAATACACCACCAAGCCCCTGCATCGATGCGTCACAATAAACCACGAAGTCATCCGTGCCCTCGGGCAGTGAGAGGATAGGTGCGCTGCATAGTCTATCCTTCAGGTACTGAAAAGCAGTTTCCTGCGTACTACCCCATCTGTAAACGACACCTTTCTGTGTCAGCATAATAAGCGGCTGCGCGGTCTTAGAGAAGTCTTTGATAAACCGCCTGTAGTAACCCGCCAAACCCAAGAATTGACGTATTTCCGTTGGTGTACGCGGTGCAGGCCAGTTCCTGATCGAACTTGTCTAGATAGGGTTTGCACACCCTGTTCATAAAATCCATGAAAACTGCAGGTGCGTTCGTAAGCCCGAATGGTATGACAAGAAACTCGTAATGGCCGCAGCGAGCTCTGAATGCTGTCTTGGAGACGTCCTCATCCTGGACTCTCAGCTGATGATAACCAGACCTTAGATCAACCTTGGAGTAGTAACTCGACCTTTGCAACTGGTCGAATAAGTCGTCAATGCGTGAAAGAGGATAACGGTTCTTCACTTTGACCTTGTTCAGTTCACGGTAATCAATTTCACATCCTGAAGGTGCCATCCTTCTTCTTCACCGATAATTGGTATCTAATAGTTCTTGTAGCTCCCCAAGACGAAGAGATAGGTCGGTTAAATCCCTTATCCAAGATTCCTGGTAGCTGCGTCGATAGTTCTTCCGATTCTAGTGGAGCTATGCGATACGGTGCTCGAGCTATGGGTGCTGCTCCTGGAGCGAGCTCGATTTGAAATTCGTCCTGATGATGCGGCGGTAGACCAGGTAAATCCTTGCGAGACACCTGAGGAAAGTCGCGTACAACTGAATGGTCTTCCAACTTCTTTTCTTTCGCTGATGTGTCAGTAACGAGAGCCAAAATTGCGGTGTGGCCCTTCCGCAAACATTTCTGAGCCTTCAAGAAAGAGGTGATGCCAACCACAGCACCACTCTTGTCGTCTTGAACTTCGAGAGGTTCTTGACCTGAACGAGGAATGCGAACAATCTTTTCTTTGCATAGGACTTCTGCTGTGCTCTGGTGATCACTATTCTTGCGCTGCTGCTGTGCTTGAGACTGAACGGTAGCCGAACCCTTGCTGGAATACCCATCCCATTTCCGCTTTTTGTCACTAGGAGTAGCGGGGGTAGCAGAAGTGGTAGCGGTAGTAATAGCGCTGATACAACTAGGCAACATGTTCTGTTCCACTGCCTGATCCGTGAGGCGATAAGCAAGATGCTGAATGTCTCGGATATTGTCGTGGTTAGCCGATGAAGCATGGCTCTGAATCTCTGAGGCTAGACCCTTGAGGTAAAATTCGATACGCTTGCTTGAAGGGTCCACCATGGTTGGACACAAGATGGCCAGTTCGTTCGACTGTTTCGTATGAGCTTCAATTTCTAACCCCGTCATTTTCGGATGGTAAGGCCCCACTTCCGACCTGTGGATGTCATCACGCGTGCAGTATTCCCTTTTAATACGTTCTTTGAATTCGTTCCAGGGGGTGGCGTTAGCAGCTGCCAGCCCTAATATCTGAACTTACGCGTTCCACCAGGTTAGCGCGATTCCTTCCAACGTAATAGTGGCGTACTTGACCCTGCGAGCCTCAGGGCATTCACATATCTCGAATACCGACTCGAGCTTCCCAAACCATTGGAGTAGTCCCACTGCTCCTTCGGTGCCACCGAATGTGCTTGGACGACAGTCCATGAAGTTCTTGAATGTGCAGACATGTTGCTGTGCGTTCCAACCCGTTGCGAGAGAAAGATAGGTCAAGGTTAAGCGCGAGAGTTGGGTCACGAGAGTAGGATCTAACATCCTAGAATAGGTTTGGAATAGCAGGTTATACCTCCTGCTTGTACGGCTGCAAGTGCCGCAGCAACTTGTTCGTTAATGAGAGCCGTCAACTGGGCTTGAGTCATGTTAATAGGTCCAGACATGATCGAACAGTAAAGGTAGCATAAGTATGAATGGTTCGCGAGTAGTGCGATGACAGAAAAGTGTAGGCGCATAGGTGTTCTTAAGCAGTAACAAGTAGTGAGCAAAGTAATGTAAGCATACTACGAGCAAAGTTCTATGCAATTCTAGCATGTAGGCAATAAACATAAACCTTATTACCTAGGATGTTGAGTCTTGCACTTGGAGCGAAGCGTCGTTGTGGATCGTTGAGAGCACTGTTCTGGTTATAGTCTGGTATTAATAAAAACGTTTTCCCATATTAAAACCAAGTTCTCTATAACCAATGGCTCTGATACCAATCTGTCACACCCCCAAAATCCACCTGCGGAGTATCACCGCTTGGGAGCGTGACTGACCAGGATCGAGCCACCAATCATATAGAACATTGTATAAAGTAAAAGTAATTGCAATATAATCAAAACCAAATCCATATGAAAGGTGTTTCCAAAACATAAGTAAGTTATCATTGTTTAGCGGAAGCGTATAATCAAACCCAACATAATTAAGTACGAAATGTCATAAGTGTTTAGTAATATAATCACGATCAAATCCCACAACGTTCCGCTCCTCCATGCGCAAGCTTCATATACCTAACGACCTGCAAGGCATGTAACAGAGAATCGACAACTAGTTGAGCGAGTTCACAGAAAGTAAATGCGTAATAGTAAGTTCGTTTGTAACAGGTGGCTCTACTGGGCCGTTAGTACGTTCTATTGGTGGGGGTTTCCCATGTTGTATAACCACTAGACTATTCGTAACCATAAGTATCCTTCACAACCGAGGATAGTAGTGAGTATAAGTACACGTAGGTTTTACGTGTGTATCCTTCACAACCGAGGATAGTAGTAAGTATAAATGCACGTAGGTTTTACGTGCGTATCCTTCACAACCGAGGATAGTAGTAAGTATAAGTATCCTTCACATCCGAGGATAGTAATAAGTATAGGTATCCTTCACAACCGAGGATAGTGATCAGTATAAGTATCCTTCACAACCGAGGATAGTGATCAGTATAAGTATCCTTCACAACCGAGGATAGTAATATGGTAGTCTAGTCATAGTGTCAGTAGTGTATCTATTCAACCTTATCCTTTCAATCTCATTCCCAACACCCCGGGAATCCCATGCCTTGGTAAGAGTGTGAACTCACCTTGGTTTGCTCGGTATACTAGGTTATGCACTCACAAGTAATTAGTTAAGTCCTATAGCGTGCAGTTATACGAAATCAGTCCAAGATCATAAAGATTCGCATGCAAGTTCATATCAGATATTGTTTGGTAATTAACATCATGCATCACATAAACAGGTTGTCATATTCATAACATTCATGTTTCGCACACGTGCCTTTCACAGTTGCTGTAATATCGTTATTCATTAGCATGCTCGACAGAAAACATGTAAACTAACAGGAGTTGACAACCCTTAGAGTAATCATACTAACAATGTTAATACATTACGACAAAGCACCTCAAAGAAAGTCGGACAAGAGATGAAAGGGGGGGGCTTCCACTTATAAGTCGGACCACCCTGACCTATTGCCAACCTCGGACACACACTCACATAAACAAGAACTCGGAGGTTATTATCTAAAGAAACTCGGGCAAGATCACACCCATAAAGGTCGGACGGTCATGGGGGTGTAGACATGAAACTCGGACCCCCCCCTTTTTTTTTTTTATTTATTATCAAACTCGGACCACATTAAGTCCTTGATAAAACTCGGGTAGCTCATGAATCATCAAACTCGGACAACATATAACAGGAGTTAAACTTGGACAATATGTTATAAAACTCGGGCCACAACAGTTCACAAAAGTCGGACCTTGCAAATTAAAACATGAAACTCGGATACAAGCACACACACATGATCAAAACTATCAATGCACATGCACTAAATACCAAAAATGGCCGCCCAAGTCTCTAGTTATTGGACCGTTAATATTATTAGCCAAATATAGTGAGATGACCCCCTAACCAATGGCATGTATTTGTCGGTTCTTTAACGTTATTGGGCCAAGCCCCACATCCAATTGAATTCGGTTAGCCACCCCCATCCCTCCAATCACATTTTCACAAACTAAACAACATACGGCAGCATCAAGCACATGCATCTGACATGGAACCTAAATTTAATCATTACTTCAACAATATTACCTCTAGACATAAATCGGTTGGCACCTTATAGTGGGCCGCTAAAGTCAGCCAATGACCTCCCTTGGGCCGCCCATACTACCCAATTGTGTTATTTGCCCATTATCATGCATTATAATATTCATTTGTTTAATTCCATGAAACTAACCCAACCACATGCCATCATCGATGACAGCCACTACTCTACAATCGGCATTCACAAGAAGCCATCCTTACTACCAGTCATATATCAAATCTTAATTGCACATACAAGACAAGAACAAATGGCCGACAATTTATGAAAGTCTTTATCTATTATGGCTGCACTATCGAGACAAGTCACATGCACATTAATCAGTCATAAACCTCCTAAAACAACATTTAATAAGCCAATCTCATATCATCATCGTTATATAGCATCTATACAGAATTCACATGCCTATAAGATCAAACAAGCGAGATTCAACATGAATAAGAATTCACTTACCACAGGGAGGGAGGAAATAACTCGTTCTTCGAGGTTTCCGTGGTCACGAAGCTGCCGCCAATATGGGATGAGTCTAGGGTTTTTAGTATTCTTTTTTTTTATAACCGCCCCCTTGATCTAACATATATTTAACGCAAATAATTTGGGCCGTAATTGGGCTTTGGCGGTTTTGGCGAATCAAGGCTCGGTGAAACACATATGTTTCGTCGAGTCGGTTTAATGGCAATTAAATTCTGTTCCGTCGGGCATTACATGATTTAGTCTAAGCGTTTTAATAATAATTCTAATATTATTTTCTACCACAGCAAGTAATCACATATAGGCAAAATGACAATACGTTTCATTAAAACACAACGCGTACAATTTCAAGTCCACAAGCCAAACAACTAAACAGTCAAGGTCAACACGCATCTAATGCGAAAGTGGAAGTCAGAAACTCGAGTTGTCACATAGTGATCCAGTTGTCTATTCTTCTTTGAATACGTTCCAGCATAATTTTACAATCTCTAGCAGATAATCTCGTTGAAATTAACGGTACTCCAAGGTAACGCACAGGTAACGAACCTTCTTGAAAGGGCAAAAGATTCAAAATCTGATTTTTCATAGCACTCTTAACGTTACTGAAGAAGACAGTACTCTTTGGCATGCTGGGGATCAAGCCTGATATCTGCGTAAATTTATCAAGGGCCACTTGCAAGTGCTTCACGGAGACACTATCACCATGAGAGAAAAGGAATAAATCATCCGCAAACAAAATATTTATTATCTTCTGCTTAGAGCACTGACCGTGAAACTTAAAAGAAGTGTTTGAAGCAGTTCGTTGAAGGATAAGGGTCAGAACCTCCATTACTAACGTGAACAGATATGGGGACATCAGATCCCCTTGTCTAAGCCCACGCTTCCCTGCAAAATAACCGTGAAGCTCACCATTGATGCTTAATGAATAGGACACCGTAGAAACACATGTCATAATCCAGTTAACCATTTTGTGGTGGAATCCAAACTTGATCAGAATTGACTCAAGAAACGACCAGCTAACTGTATCATACGCCTTCTGAATGTCAATCTTAAAAGCGCATCTAGGAGGACCTCTATTAAGATGATAGTTGTGCATCAGTTCTTGCGTAAGAAGAATATTATCTGAGATTTTCCTGCCCGGAATAAACGCTGACTGGTTTATGCTGACCAATTTATCCAAACTCCCCTTAATACGGTCCGTGATTATCTTAGCACTTATAAAGAACATTACAGCAAGAGATGGGCCGGTAATCAAGAACTGAATTAGGAGTATCCATCTTAGGGACCAGAGCAAGGATAGTGTGATTGACTTGCTTTAAAAGTTTACCATTCTCGAAAAAATCTAGCACAGCATTCGTTACCTCATCTCCCACAATATCCCAAGCATGTTTAAAGAACGCCGATGTGAAACCATCGGGACCAGGGGCCTTATTCTCACCAATACCAAACATAGCTTGTTTAACCTCTTCACGGATCACTTGCCTAACCATCTGATCAGCCGTATGTTGACTAAGGGTATTACGAAACAAGTCATCATCATCAAACCTGGAAACCAACTGAGCCGTACCCAAGAAGTTCGAGTAATGGTCTACAAGAGCTCCTGTAATTCCGTCCCCATCAAACCGATTACCATGAATATCATTAATACAACTAATTTTGTTTCTAGCATTCCTACTTTTCACACACTTGTGAAAAAAGGAAGTATTAGAGTCCCCAGCACAAAGCCATTCAACCTTGGATTTCTGTTTTAAGAAACACTCTTCATTATACGCTGCCACCTGATAATCACGAAGACATTTTGCAGCAGTGTCACGCATAGTCCCATCCATCGGATTAGCATCAACACGCTACTGAACATCATCAAGCTCCTTACGCAGCCGACAAACCTTCTCGTGAACGTTCCCTTGCTGGTAAAGGAGTTTACGAAATCTTGGTTTAAGGTTTCTCATCTTCTTAACAACAGAGAACATAGCAAATCCCTGAATTCCTTTCGCCCATTCAGTAGTAACATACCTCCTAAACTCCTCCTTTGTGGTTAGGAAATTCGGAAATTTAAAAGGTTTCAGCTTCTTGCGAGCAATAGAAGCTAATTTCAGAACACAAGGAGTGTGATCAGAAACCCTAGCAGGCTTAAACAATGCATAAGTATCCGAAAACAGATCCATAAACTTAACATTACTCATAATGCGATCAATCTTTTTAAGCACTCCAATACCCTCCTTAGGCTTCTGGTTCTAGGTGAAGTGTAAACCATGACTTTGAACATCCATAAGCTCAACATGTTGAATACAGTCAAAAAATTCTCTCATTCCTATGGTGTGATTAGACGGCCCATACAATGAGTCTTCCATATTTAGAGCTGTATTAAAGTCCCCCAAAACAACCCACGGCTGATCACGAGCAAAAATATTAAGCTTGCATAAATCCTCCCAAAGAATTCTACGGTCTTGATATTTATTCTCCGCATAGACAAAGGAGCAAAGAAAGGTTTTTGATTCAGCTTTTAACCGAACCTGAGTGTGAATAACCTGATCAGATTGCGACAGCACCATGAGATCCACATCATCCTCGTTCCATCCTAATATAATTCTGGTACCCCGCTGACATAAAGCCCCATTTGACGTCCAATTCCAACTATGAAAGACTCCCTTACACACTTTGACTAAGTTACCCACGTTCACATGCGTCTCTAAGATAGCACAAACACTTAACTGATCCAGTAACTTTTATGTGGCTTTGTTTGCATATGTATAGTTTTTCGATGTCAACAACTAGGGATTTCATGATGGATAGTTAAATTATGTAATGATGGGTGCATGTGAGAGGTTTGAAAGTGACCTTTTAGATGTAGGATCATGTGACTAAATGTGCAGAGCTATACAATTTTGGTCCAATAGAATTGGACTAGGGGTATTGGGTGTCGGCCACTTTATGTAAACACTCTTTGACTAATTGATGTTGTGCATGAGCAGCCAAAACAAATGAGAATCACATGACCTGCTACTAGGTTAATATTTATTATTTGCATGTGGGTTGTCAGTATCATGTGCAGTAAAAGGAGATAGGTGTGATTAGGAAGTTGATTTTTATCACCAACCTATTTGATTGGTAGTGATGGGCGGTCAAGCATAAACCATTGGCCGTGGGCATCGGCCCAATGGTACTAGGATGCCAACCGGTAAAGTTAATTGGAAATTGTATGTTTGCAGTTGGGTTGTGGCGTAAAAATATATATATATATATACATATATATATATGTATATATATGTATATATATATATATCGACGAATCGGGTATGACGAGACAGAACTTTGATTCGTCGAAGTCAGTCACGACGAAACGAAGGAGATTCGTCGATGGTTGTCACGACGGAACAAATTGTGTTTCGCCAAGAGTTATAACGACGAAACGGTTGTGTTTCGTCGAAGGGAGTTCACGGCGAAACAGGGGTGTTTTGCCGATTGGTTAATCTGCACAGTATCTCGGTTAAGTTCCGTTAGAAGTTAACTAGAATTATTAACAATTGTTAGCTGATACGCATGACTTATATGATTCAGAATACGTGCTATGTGCTACTTGGTAATTGTTTATGTGTTACTTTATACGATGGTATGTGCATGAATGAACTTCGAAAATATAAACTGATTATGTATACGTGCACTCTAGGACTTGATTGATTAACTGTGAGCACATACCCTAGCATACCGAGCAAACCAAGGTGAGTTCACACTCTTACTAAGGCATGGGATTCCCAGGGCTTGGGAATGGGATTAATGGAATGAGATTGAATGGATTCGTACTTACACTGTTACTAGACTACCTACCATCGTCCTCGGTTGTGTAGGACACATACGTAAAACCTACGTATACTTATGCTACTCGCTATCCTCGGTTGTGAAGGATACTCACATAAAACCTACGTGAACATATACTCACTACTGCCTCGGTTGTGTCAGGCACTTACGTAAAACCTACGTAAACCCCCACGTACCCCTATCCTCGGTTGTGAAGGATACCTACGTAAACCCTACGTAAACTTGTACGTATTACTGTTCTCGGGATAAGTAGAACACTTATGGTTACGAATAGTCTAGTGGTTAATCAACATGGGAAAGCCCCACCAATAGAACTTACTATCGGCCCAGTAGAGCCACATGTTATAAACAAACTTACTATCACGCATTTACTTTCTGTGAACTCGCTCAACTAGTTGTTGACCCTCTGTTACATGCCTTGCAGGTCGTTAGGTACTTGGAGCTTGCACAGGGAGGAGCTGGTCGTTGTGGACTTGGATCGCGATTGTTTTATTAAACACTTATGACATTTCATACTTATTTATGTTGGGTTTTATTTATACGCTTCCGCTAAACAATGATAACATACTTATACTTTGAACACCTTTCATATTGGTGGCTGAATGGCATTTACTTTTATATATTAATTACATGTTCAATATGATTGGTGGCTTGATCCTGGTCAGTCACGCTCCCAAGCGGTGATATTCCGCAGGTGGATTTTGGGGGGTGTGACATTATCTGTCGAAGTTGCTAATGGTAAACCTCTTGTCCTCGACTCTGTTATTCGTGATTGTCAGTTGAATCTTGATAACCATCTTTTTCCTATTAACCTCACGCCAATGCAACTTGGGAGCTTCGACATTATCGTTGGAATGGATTGGTTAACCAAACACCACACTGAGGTGGTTTGTTTCGATAAGATTGTTCGTATTCCTTTGTCTTCTGGCGATGTTCTGGAGATACGTGGTGAGAAGCCATCTGGCGGTTTGAAGCTTATGTACTGCACAAAGGCCCAAAGTTATTTGAGAAAGGGATATGTTGCTTTTCTAGCACATGTCACCGAGGAGAAAGACAAGAGTAAGAGTATTCAGGATATTCCGATTGTTCAGGATTATCCAGAGGTGTTTCCTGATGAACTGCCTGGTTTGCCTCCAGTTCGTCAAGTTGAGTTTCATATCGACCTTGTACCCAATGCCAACCCGATTGCGAAAGCACCTTATCGTCTTGCACCATCAGAGATGCAAGAGTTATCAAAATAGCTTCAAGAGTTATCTGATAAAGGATTCATCCGTCCAAGTTATTCACCATGGGGAGCTCCTGTCCTCTTCGTGAAAAAGAAAGATGGATCTTTTCGAATGTGTATCGATTATCGTAAGCTTAATAAACTTACCATCAAGAATCGATATCCCCTACCTCGAATTGATGATCTCTTTGACCAGCTGCAAGGTGCTTCATGTTTTTCTAAGCTCGATCTGCGTTCTAGGTATCATCAACTTCGTGTTCTCAAAGAAGATATTCCCAAAATTGCTTTCCGCACGAGATATGGGCATTACGAGTTCACAATCATGCCTTTTGGCTTGACAAATGCTCCAGCTATCTTTATGGACTTAATGAATAGGGTCTGTAAACCCTATTTAGACAAGTTCATTATTGTATTCATCGACTATATTCTCATTATACTCGAGCCGATCACGAGCAACACCTTCGCTTAACGTTGGAACTCCTTAAGAAGGAACAACTTTTCGCTAAATTCTCCAAGTGTGAATTCTGGCTTAAAGAAGTTCAGTTTCTGGGTCATATAGTCAACGAGCAGGGTATTCATGTGGATCCATCCAAGATTGTTGCTATTAAGGATTGGAGTACGCCAACGACACCTACAGAGATTCGATCTTTTCTTGGTCTTGCTGGTTATTATCGTCGATTCATTTCTAATTTCTCGAAGATTGCGGTTCCACTCACTGCTTTGACTCAGAAGAATAAGCCTTTTGAGTGGGGACCCAAACAAGAAGAAGCGTTCCAAACGCTGAAGCGGAAGTTATGTAATGCTCCTGTTCTATCTCTGCCCGAGGGAAGCGATGATTTCGTTGTCTATTGCGATGCATCCAACTTAGGCCTTGGTTGCGTCCTCATGCAACGAGGTAAGGTTATAACATATGCATCTAGACAATTGAAAATCCACGAGAAGAACTATACGACTCATGATCTTGAGTGAGGAGCTGTGGTTTTCGCACTTAAAATCTGGAGACACTATCTTTATTGCACGAAGTGTGTGGTTTTCACAGACTACAAGAGTCTCCAGCATATTCTCAATCAGAAGGAGTTGAACATGAGGCAACGACGTTGGGTTGAACTCTTGAGTGACAACGATTGTGAGATTCGCTACCATCCTGGTAAAGCGAATGTTGTAGCTGATGCGCTTAGTCGAAAGGAGCGAGTCAAGCTTCATTTAGTTCGAACTCTATCTGATCTTCAAACTCGTATTCTTCAAGCTCAGCAATTTTGTGTTTCACAAAATTTGATAGGTGAGGAATTGCCACGTCAGCTTGAGCTTAAGCTTGAAAGGAAAGGCGATGGTTTACTCTACTTCAAGGATCGTTTGTGGATTCCGAAAAAAGACAATCTTCGCACCCTAGCGATGGACGAATCTCACAAGTCTCGAAATTCTATCCGTCCTGGTGCTGATAAAATGTACAAGGATCTTCGTACTAAGTTCAGGTGGCCTGGTATGAAGAAAGATGTTGCCTTGTATGTATCGAAGATGTTGCCTTGTATGTATCAAAATGCCTAACTTGTCTTAAAGTCAAGGCTGAACATCAACGGCCTTCTTATTTGCTTGTACAACCAGAGATACCGGTTTGGAAGTGGGAGAGCCTTGCGATGGATCTCATCACTAAGTTACCGCGTACATCTAAAGGTCACGATGCTATTTGGGTTGTTATCGATCGATTAACAAAATCAGCTCATTTTATTGCAATTCGCAAGGATCTACCTGCTGATAAACTTGCAAAGATTTATGTTGATGAGATTGTATCTCGACATGGTGTTCCTTTGGATATCATTTCTGATCGTGATGCTCGATTTTCATCTCATTTCTGGAAGACCATGCAATCTGCTTTGGGAACCCAACTAAATCTAAGCACTGCTTATCATCCCCAAACAGATGGACAATCCGAGAGGACGATTCAAACTTTGGAGGATATGCTTAGAGCATGCGTGATAGACTTTGGTGGTAATTGGGACTCTCATCTACCAATGATCGAGTTCTCTTACAACAATAGTTATCATGCTAGCATAAAAATGGCACCATTCGAAGCTCTCTACGGTCGAAAATGTCGTTCACCTGTCTGTTAGAACGAGACCGGTGAAGCTCAGCTTACTGGACCTGAGCTCGTTCTGGAAACAACGGACAAAATCAAGAAAATCCGCGATAATCTTGTGACAGCTCGAAGCCGTCAAAAGAGTTATGCGGATATGCGACGCAAGCCCTTAGAATTTCAAGTCGGAGATCGTGTCCTACTCAAGGTTTCACCTTGGAAAGGAGTCATGAGATTTGGAAAGAAAGGAAAACTTGCACCTCGATATGTGGGACCATTCAAGATTGTGGAAAGAATTGGGAAGGTTGCCTATCGACTAGAGCTACCTCCATAGCTTGGAAATATTCATTCGACTTTCACGTGTCCAATTTGTGAAAGTGCTTAGCTGACGCTGATCTTCACATTCCTCTCGACGAGATCCGAATCGACGAAACGATGCACTTTGTCGAGAGACCCGTGGAGATAGTGGACCGTACTTTCAAGCAGTTGAAGAACAAACATATTCATTTGGTTAAAGTTCGTTGGGAGTCCAAACGTGGCCCAGAATTTACTTGGGAACGTAAGGACCAAATGATGACCAAATATCCGCATTTGTTTTCACAAGCTTCCTCTAGTTAAAATTTCGGGACGAAATTTCCTGAAGTAGGGGAGACTGTGACAACTGTGCTCTATAATAGATGTACAATATAAAACAATGTTGATTATTGATAAAACAATGTGCTTTGGTGTTATTATATGTGTTTTGGTGTTATTTTGTGTGTATTTGTGTTTGGTGATTTTACAATTCGATTCAATTCCAATTTCAAGCTTTAAATCGTTTTCTGGAAGGTTATACGCGCACTGATGCGTAAATATAACCAGTTTAATGCAACAAACACTCCGGAATAGTGAAATAGGCTTAACATATCTTAAACAACCTCCACAAAACTTAGAAATAAGTTCTGGATGGTTTGGTGTGTTAAAATCAACTTTGTTCGATCGCAGGGACTATTTGTGTCAAACTACGAAACTATACCAATTTGTGTAGTAACGAACACTCCGGAACTTGATCATAAGTTAAATATACCATAAATATCCTTTACATATCTTAGAAATAGGCTTTGAAAGGTTCGGTATGCTAAAATAAACTTTATTGATCAATAGGGACTAAAAGCGTCAAAAAGTGCACAAGTTTGCATTTTCGCGCATATCTTACGTTCTGAATAGAACCGGACATCCAAAAATTTATGTAATCGTTAAAATATTTTATTTTAAGTGATTGGCATGATAAAATTCCATTCGTCGCTTAATTTGGATCGTTTTTGCGTTCGTTACGACTTCTGTCGTAATTAACCGAATAACGCAACCGTACGACCAAACGAACCGACATTCGTGATGTCTTTGAGCATATTTTAAATTCTCTATACTTTAATATCATTTTAGAGCCTTGAAGTGAGGTTAAAGGGGTTTAAAAGTGCCAAAAAATCAAGTTTTACAAGTGCATGGACCATTTTTGAAAATTCTGGCAGATACATTGAACTTGGTCCATTTTTTAGGCATCCATGGTATTTCAAAACAATGTGCCACACATGGATGGTTTTGATCCTTGTTTTGCAATACCATTTGATGGTTTTAAGTATTCCCATGGTTTTGAAAACCATGTGCCCACATGTAAGGTCTAGATCAAAGCACGTTTTTCGACGAACGATCTTAACGGTACTTCAATTCCTATAAATACCCAAACCCATTTCACACCCAAAGCACACTTGAATCTAATTTTGGCTCTCTAAGTTGAAGTTTATGCTTCATACCTGAGAGTAAATCGGATCAAGAGCTTGCGGGGACCTTCTGTAAGTATTCTTTCGTTCTTTTCATTCGTTTCTATCGTTAAAGTCAAACTGTGTTTGACTTTCTGCTTTGACCAGTTTATGGTCAACGCGAAGTTCGTTTGAACTTCATAACGTGAGCATAATCACGATGGTTATAGTCCCTAGTAACTATACCTACTGATTACCACGTTATCTAGGCTCAGTGACGAGTCGTAGCTTGGGCCAGAATGCGTTTTCTCGCGTATTTTGTAACCAAGCTACTTTTAGGTATCAAAACCGTTTGTTTTGATACCAAACCTATTTTCTAACTTAACTAAACATGTTTCGACACGTTTAGCTCGTCACTTTTAGATTAGTGCTTGTGTAGATTCGTAAGTCAAGCGGACTAAACACCCGCTTAGACTTTCGAACACGACCCGTTTGGTCGATCATTAGGATCCGACCAAACATGTTTAGTGACCATAGTAGCATAGGGAATAACCTTCCTAGGTTATACCTTATGGTCACTTAGGTTTGATTAGTCGCATGATAGGTAATTTATATGCCTTTGGTAAATTACCAAAATACCCTTTTCATACATAATTGGTAATTAAGCATATGTAACCTAAACTTTTGACACGTAACTGATTATGTAACGTAATTAAACATGTATGGGCATATAATACTTGTCATAGGACTAGTTAGACGCCTCGAACGCGCATTGCGCGCACGACGCGTTAAAGTAGCGTAAGCTACCTTAATGGGTCACGATGGGTCGAAAGCACTAGGGTTAGGTTTCAATTTAGAATGTAGGCTTTGTCAAACCATATCACATGAGTTCCAACACTCACTTGGTTACAAGACCTCATTCTGTCCGATCTTCCGATTTAGGCGTCTATTGTTTGACTAGTGGTTCGATTACTAGGTGCTACGTGATTTCTCTGATTTGCTTGAGTTTGTTGGAATTCTATTTGATCGAGGATACTTTGCACTACATGTGAGTACATAGTTCCCCTATTTTACTGTTTTTAAATGTTTTGGGGTGATTCATATGTACGAAATGTTTTCAAGGTTTAAACGATGATTTCAAAAACGATTAAAATGATTTTTACTAAACTAATAACGATTTCAATAATGTGAACAAAACTTGATGGTTGTAGTTACATAACAAATGACATTCAGTAGCATTAATCAAGCCGACCAGTATTAGGTTATGGTACCATAGGATCTGACAAATCCCGTTATTTTACATCTCCCATGGTTATGTGTGGGGGTTGTGGGTAACGACTGAATCTGATGTTTGTTAACTTACCCTTTGGTGGTTTGTTAATTCGAGAAGCGAGAAGCGAGGTGATCGAGTCACGAAGGTTTGAATGTTATTAACGAGATGACCATATATAAGTTATCACAATTAAAATGAGGACGATTTAAACGAGTAAAAGATTTGGGAAAGATTTGGAAACAATTTGGAAACGATGTTAAACAATTTGGGTAAACGATTGGTTTTTGGCTAGTGTTTAGATAACGGGACGGGTGTAATATGGTGGAAAACATGGTAGATATGCCGCTGGTACTTCTTATATATAAGTGTTTTCAACATATTACATACCGTGGCGTCATTTAGTTCACTTGGGTAAACGATTTTGGAACGATATCACACAAACGAGGTTTTCGAAATGATATAAACCATACGAGTTTTATTAACGAGATGTTATTAACGATGTAATACGAGATGTTTTACAAATTGCTTTACTAAAACAAATGTTTTTGGGTTAAGAATCATGGCTACGAGGTTTTATAAACTATAACCCACTTGATTTGAGTTGGTTATTTAAGTTGCAATATTATACTCTTTTTAAAACAAAGTTTTCAATAAAGTATTGCAATATTTAAACTAGCCATGAATCCGACACTCCTATAAAACCTATGTACTCGCCAGCATTTCTTTGCTGACTAAGTTTTTACATATGTTTCAGGTATTGATGCTTGATCGATTTCTAGGAGGCATGCGTCACATAGGATCTGGACAAGGACTTAGTGACATAATAACTATGATAGACGATATAAAACTTGTTTGTTATATGTTTTTAGACAATGTATTGTTTAATTTTATCAATAAAATGAAACACTTTTTGTATCCATGGTTGTGAAACAATAGCTTCTGTTGCAACACTCCCCGACGTTTCTGCTACGGTTTGTTGTCCTACGTGGTCGGGGTGTGACACAAGCTCCATGTATACCTAACGACCTGCAAGGCATGTAACAGAGAGTCAACAACTAGTTGAGCGAGTTCACAGTGGGTTGTTTAGTAATAGTGTTCATTTCGTAAAACGTTTGTTTGTTTAGTAACCCATGTATCGTTTATAATTACATCGCGGCCCTCCAGGCATGTTTGCGAAGATTAGTGGGGGTTTCCCATGTATTGTAGACTAGTTTTATTTGTATCGCGGCCCTCCAGGCATGTGTGCGAAGTTTAGTATCAGTATCGCGGCCATTCTAGGCATGCGTGCGAAGATCAGTATCAGTATCGCGACCATTACAGGCATGTGTGCGAAGAGTAGTGAGGGCTTCCCCATGTATCACTAGTCTAGCAGTATCTATAAGTGACCTTTCCCAACCGAGGTCAGTATTCATAATTCCCAACAACAACGTAAATACAGATAATCATCCAATCCCGTTCCCTACCCCGGGAAATCCCATGCCTTGGTAAGAGTGTGAACTCACCTTGGTTTGCTCGGTTTTTTATTGTGCTTCTAGTGTTAATTAATGGTTAGGTTCGTTACACGCGACCTAAGGTACATTGCACATAACTCAATGTAAGTGTTTACGTTGAAATAATTTTTACAATTCCTTGGTGTCCAAACAACTGTGTTCCATGTGAAAATTGTTTACAGATTTACATGACATAGACTGCACATGCATACAGTAACACACAGTGGCATGCAAGTGTTCTTCATACTACTAAAAGGGTTTTGAACTTAGCATTATAAGTAAACTCGTATCCAACAATAACTAAAACTCAGACCAAACATCTTCTAATAAAGTCAGACCAAACACCCCTTTATATAAACTCGGACCTCATATTTTTTTACAAAACTCGGACCTTATATTTATACACAAAACTCGGACCTTATAACATCAATAAAACTCGGACCTTATAAGCATTAACAAACTCGGACCATTGATTAAAGAAACTCGGGCCATGTGTTTTATTTATAAAAACTCGGACCAAACATCATCCACAAAACTCGGACCAAACATCACCAACAAAACTCGGACCATGTATCTCCTTTACAAAATTTGGACCTTGAGTTTCCTTTACAAAATTCGGACCATGTGTTACTTTAATAAAACTCGGACTTGTGACTTCACAAAGCCCTGACACTTAACTCTGAGTTATCAACATGCGTGATTTCCAAAACCAATTTACAGTTCTCAATGGAACAGTTACATTGCAGGTTACGATCAAAAACCCTAATTTTCATACATTGGCAATGCTGTAATCTAATCAACAATCAAACACCTCTAACATATCAGGCATCTTAATATCAGGCATCTTAATATCAGGCAAGTGATTACACAACTGTTCATAAACCAGTTCACGATAATCAGGATGATCAATAAACACAGAACCATTGTTTGGAGAACTAGGGTTTGCATGAATCAAATAACCAATGATTAACAACAAATAATCATTAAACGTTTACCTTAGATTGATTCTAGATGGATTGGGAAATCAAGATTGATGCGAGAGAACTTGTGTAGCCAAGAATGATGAGAGGAATGGTTGTAGAAAGGATGATTTGAACTGCCGTAGAATGATTTGTGAGGAAGGTTTTAGGGTTAGGAGTTATTAAGGTTTCACTAAGTACTCTACTTACCCCTAAGTATCATATTTTACATAAAACACACACACCACATATAATTTACAGTCAAGGCACAAAGTTCTCATGTAAGTAAAATAGTGCATAGAGTAATGCATAGTTCCATGCAATGCTAAAGATTGTGTGACCAAATTAATTGTGTTAAGTTAAAGCATTAACCTGAAGTTATGGGTTGTCACATTATCCCCAACTTGAAAGAAATTTCGTCCCGAAATTTAGCATGCGGTTACTGAGGAAGCTAGTTAAGTTGTATCGTTTACTGGTTTCCCTTGGGTGTCACATCATCCCCCTGTTGATTTGGAATTTCGTCCCGAAATTCTGTAGTAGCTTCAGCCTCAGTAGTGGTTGCTCGGTTTCCGAATAACTGGGGATACTTGAGTTTCATTTGGTCTTCTCATTCCCAGGTGAACTCTGGGCCACGACAGGAGTTCCAACGAACTCGTACAAGAGGTATTCTAGTGTTCTTGAGGACCTTAACATCCCGGTCCATGATTTCAACAGGTTCCTCGACGAAATGTAACTGCTCGTCGATAGTGAGCTCCTTCAAAGGAACTATGAGGGTCTCATCTGACAGACACTTCTTCAGATTCGACACGTGGAAAACGTTATGAACTGCACCGAGTTCTGCTGGTTGGTTCAGTTTGTAGGCCACCTTGCCTATTCTTTCAATGATTTCGAACGGTCCAACATACCGCGGATTGAGCTTGCCTCGTTTACCAAAACGAACCACACCCTTCCAGGGTGAGACTTTGAGTAGCACTCGATCCCTAACTTGGAACTCAAGCGATTTTTTGCTTTTATCAGCGTAGCTTTTCTGACGGTCACGAGCTGCCGCCATGCGTTGTCGTATCTGTGCAATCCGTTCAGTAGCATCAACTACCATTTCTGGACCTGTGATCTGACTATCACCCACCTCTGCCCAACAAAGAGGTGATCGGCATTTATGTCCGTATAATGCCTCGAATTGAGCGGCTTGTATGCTGGTGTGGTAACTTTTGTTGTACGAAAACTCCACTAATGGGAGATGTTTTTCCCAGCTGTTGCCGAAGTCGATAACACATGTCCGAAGCATGTCTTCTAGAGTCTGGATAGTGCGCTCAGACTGCCCATCCGTCTGAGGGTGGTAAGCTGTGCTCATGTCTAATCGAGAGCCAAAAGATTTGTGCATTGCTTGCCATAGTTCTGAAGTAAATCGTGCATCACGATCTGAGATAATAGAGGTTGGCACTCCATGCCTCGAAACAACTTCTTTCAAGTAAATGTCTGCAAATGTAGAGAATTGTCAGTTTCCTTGATAGCTAAGAAGTGAGCAGACTTTGTGAGTCGATCCACGATCACCCAAATAGTATCGTTCCCACGCTGGGATCTAGGCAGGCCAGTAACAAATCCATGGAAATTTCCTCCCATTTCCATTGTGGTATCTTCGGTTGCTGAAGTAGGCCTGATGGTTTCTGGTATTCCGTCTTGACCCTCGCACAGGTCAAACACTTGCCGACGTAAGTTGCTATGTGGGCCTTCATGCTAAGCCACCAGTACGTAGTTCTAAGATCGTGGTACATTTTATCCGAACCTGGATGTACCGAGTAGCGGGACTTATGAGCCTCATCCATTATCAGCTCGCGTAAGTTGCCATAATGTGGAACCCAAATGCGTCTTGCTACGTAGTAGGCATCGTCTTCCCTTTGTTCTAACCATTGCCTTGAGCCGCGTAGGGCTTCAGCCCTGACGTTTTCTGGTTTCAATGCTTCTACCTGAGCATCTTGTATCTGTGCAGGAAGACTAGACTGAATAGTAAGTTGTAATGCTCGCACGCGTCTAGGCGTAGTGTCTTTCCGACTGAGGGCGTCAGCCACAACATTGGCTTTGCGTGGATGGTATTTGATAGCGTATTCGTAATCATTAAGTAGCTCGACCCATCGATGTTGTCGCATGTTCAATTCCTTCTGCTTGAAAATATGCTCGAGACTCCTGTGATCGGTGTAGATAGTGCACTTGGTACCGTACAGGTAGTGTCACCATATCTTAAGCGCGAAAACAACAGCTCCAAGTTCTAAATCATGTGTAGTGTAGTTCCACTCGTGAACTTTAAGTTGGCGCGAGGCGTAAGCAATTAGTTTATCCCTTTGCATCAATACGCAACCAAGACCCTGAATCGACGCATCGCAGTAGACCACAAAATCGTCTGTGCCCTCTAGCAACGAGAGAATAGGTGCGCTTCATAGCCTATCCTTTAGGTGTTGAAAATCCATTTCTTGTGTATTACCCCAACGATAGGTAACATCTTTCTGTGTCAGTAATGTAAGCGGCTGTGCGATCTTTGAGAAGTCTTTGATGAACCGTCTGTAATAACCCGCCAAACCCAAGAATTGGCGTATTTCCGTTGGTGTACGTGGTGCAGGCTAGTTCCTGATCGAGTCTACCTTGGATGGATCAACATGAATCCCATCCTTGTTTACCACATGGCCTAGAAAGTGGACTTCACGAAGCCAGAAGTCGCATTTTGAAAACTTGGCGTACAGTTGTTCCTTTCGAAGAAGTTCCAAAATGAGTCGTAAGTGTTGTTCGTGTTCCTCCTGACTCTTGGAATAGATCAGGATGTCGTCGATGAAAACGATCACAAACTTGTCCAGGTAAGGCTTGCACACTCTGTTCATTAGATCCATGAAAACTGCAGGTGCGTTCGTTAGTCCGAACGGCATGACTAGAAACTCGTAGTGGCCGTAGCGAGTTCTGAATGCTGTCTTAGAGACGTCCTCATCCCGGACTCTCAGCTGATGGTGACCTGACCTCAGGTCAATCTTGGAGTAATAGCTCGACCCTTGCAGCTGGTCGAACAAGTCATCAATAGGTGGCAGAGGGTAGCGGTTCTTCACTGTCACCTTGTTGAGTTCGCGGTAATCTATGCACATCCTGAAAGTTCCATCCTTCTTCTTTACAAACAAGACTGGAGCTCCCCAGGGCGAAGAGCTAGGATGTATAAAACCCTTATCCAAGAGTTCTTGCAATTGCTTAGACAGTTCTTCCAGTTCGGTTGGAGCTAAACGATATGGTGCGCGAGCTATGGGTGCTGCTCCTGGAGCTAGTTCAATCTGAAATTCGACCCGGTGATGAGGCGGTAGACTAGGTAAGTCTTCAGGAAACACTTGAGGAAAGTCTCGTACAACTGGAACATCCTCTAATCTCTTCTCTTTCGTTGATGTGTCTGTAACAAGTGCCAAAATGGCAGTGTGACCCTTTCGCAACCATTTCTGAGCTTTCAGAAAGGAGATGATGCCAACCACGGCACCACTCTTGTCGCCTTGAGCTTCGAGAGGTCCTTTACCCGAACGGGGAATACGAACGATCTTCTTCATGCATAAGATCTCTGCTTTTTGCTGGGATAACCAATCCATACCAATGACGATGTCGAAACTACCCAGAACTATAGGAATGAGGTCGATGGAGAAAGTCTGACCGGCTAAGACGATGTTACAACCTTTGACTACATGTGTGGCCTCTAAACTTCTACCGTTGGCTAACTCTACGACATGTTTGGTGTTTAAGGGTGTTGGTGTACGTTTTAACATTTGACTAACTTTTAGAGACACATAACTGGTATCCGCACCCGAATCAAACAATACAGAAACATAAAAGTCGTCGAGAAGAAACTTACCCATAACCACGTTAGGATCATTCCTTGCTTCACCCTGCCCCAGCATAAACACACGACCCCTGGCATCGTTGCCATTATTGTTTCCCCCGTTGTTGTTCCCATTGCCCTGATTGTTGTTATTGTTGTTCTGGTTCTGGTTTAACTGGGGGCAGTCACGTTTGAAGTGGCCTTCAGCACCACATTGATAGCATCCTCTGTTGCCTCGCTACTGTTGTTGCTGCTGGTTTCGTGGAGTAGGTGGTTGTTGTTGCTGATTCTGATTTGCTGGCCGTGAGCTCCTACAATCCTTCGCCTCATGACCCATCTTGAGGCACCGCTGACAACGACCCTTGTTGCACTGGCCGTTGTGGTGCTTGTTGCAAGTATTTCACCTTGGGAGATTTCCCTAATATCCACCCTGTCTTTGATTGCCCGAAGATTGCTGACCAGGGCTCTGGTAGTTATCAGTCTTGCGCTGCTGAACCTGAGATTGAGCTGTAGCTGAACCTTTGCTGGAATCCCCATCCCTTTTCCGTTTGTTATCACTGAGAGTAGTGGAAGTAGTAGCACCGGTAGCACTGATACGTTTAGGCAGCCTGTTTTGTTCCACTGCCTGATATGTGAGGCGATGAGCAAGACATTGAATATCCTGGATATTATTAAGGTTGGCTGATGTCACGTGGCTTTGAATTTCTGGTGCAAACCCTTTGAGATACAACTCAATACATCTGATAGGAGGGTCCACCATAGTTGGACACAGGACGGCCAACTCGTTTGACCGTTTAGTATATGCCTCAATTTCCGACCCCGTCATTTTCAAATGAAAGAACTCCAACTCTAACTTGTCGATGTCGTCACGTGTGCAGTATTCCAGTTTAGTCAGCTCCTTGAAATCATTCCAAGGGGTGGCGTTAGCAGCTGCCAATCCTAAAAGTTGAACTTGCGCATTCCACCAAGTCAGCGCGATTCCTTCCAGTGTGCCGGTGGCGTACTTCACCCTGCGAGCCTCAAGGCATTCACACATCTCAAACACAGACTCGAGCTTTTCAAACCAATGGAGGAGTCCCACTGCTCCCTCCGTGCCACTGAATGTGCTAGGACGACAGTCCATGAAATTCTTGAAAGTGCAAACAGGTGGCTGAGCGTGTTGACCTGTTGTGTATATAAGAATAGGACAAGGTTAAACACAAGAGTAGGTCTAGAAGTGTAGGATCTAAAGATCTTAGTGTGAGTTACGACTGCAGGGTATACCTCCTGCTTGTGCGGCTGCAAGTGGTGTAGCAACTTGTTCGTTGATGAGAGCCGTCAACTGGGCTTGTATCAAGTTAATGCGTCCAGCCATGATCTTCATAGCAAAGGTAACATAAGTGAGAGAGCGTTCGCGAATAGTGCGATGACAGAAGAGAGTAAGCATACAAGTGTTCTCAAGCAATAATGAATAGTAGGCAATGTAATCTAAGCATACCACGAGCAAAGTTCTATGTAATTCTAGCAAGTAGGCAAAGTAAACATGAATAGCAGTACCTAGTATATACAGTCTTGCACGTGGAGCGAAGCATCGTTGTGGATCGTTGAGCACTGTACTGGTTATAGTCTGGTTTTAATAAAAACGTTTTCCCCATATTAAAACCAAGTTCTCTATAACCAATGGCTCTGATACCAATCTGTCACACCCCCAAAATCCACTCGCGGAGTATCACCGCTTGGAGGCGTGACATGACCAGGATCAAGCCACCAATCATATTGAACATGTAAGTAATAAGTAAAAGTAAATTTTATTCAATCAAACCAATATGAATGGTGTTCAAAACATAAGTGCAATGTCAATGTTTAGCGGAAGCATAAAAATAAACCCAACATAAGTATGAATATGTAATGTCAAAATGTTAAATCAAAGCATTCATGATCCTTGTGAAAATAGGATCCATGACTTAGGTTTTAGAAAAATATTTAATGAAATGTAGTCATGAACCTTGTTGATTGTATTGTTTGTAAATCATTTGAAAAACGATGGTAGATATGTATTTTTGAAAGAATAATGTATGGTTAAATGAATAACCAAGTAAAAATGAGTTTATATAAGATAAGTTGTTTGTAAAACAATGTATTGTGAAAAATATGTTATATATCAAAACTGAAATGATTTAAACAACGGTACGATGTGTAATATCATACAAACACTTATATATAGGAAGTACCAGCGGCGTATCCACCATGCTTGTATCATATTACACACACACCTCGTTACTTGAATCATTTACCCAAACACACCACCAATGTAAACGTGTTTATGTATAACCAAAAGTCAAAATATTTATGCGAAAAACCATGTCTATTGTCAAGTGTAAATCATGAAATGTGTATAACAATGTCAAAATGTCTATGTCATTGTCAATCATGTCATGTGTAAACAAAATGTCAAGTATGGTAAGTGAAATATGTATCAACCCTACATTTTACATGCACATATGGCTCTGGGCGAAATTGGCGACCGTGTGAAACCCTAGTTTTCTTGCTCGTCTGTTCATACTGATCTTCTTCTTGATCGATCTGGGTTAGCAATTGTGGTGTTGTCGTTCCTTCTGAGTAAGGATACTAGACTTTACCTTGGTTACTAATCTTTTGACGTCAGGATTAGGGTTAGTTTTTATTTCTTTTACTGCTAGGGTTTGTTGTCAATTCGCTTTGGTTCTTGGTTATTCGTATTTTCTTCGTTGCATGGTTCTAGATTTATTGTGGTATGGATTATAGTTACTTCAAGCCGTCGGATATGGATGCAAGACATGTCAAGCCGCTGGATATTCTGTCTTCCTCGTCAAACCCTAATAAGGGTTTTGCTACTAGATTACTGAAAATTGATGGCAAAACATTCTGTCCGCGTAGGGGTGTTGTGTCTGATCAACAACAGGGACCGAAGGTAGTTAATGTCATAGATGAACTTACCAAAATCACAGTTCCAGTCAATCTTAATGCTGATGATCATGATGTCGTTAAGCCTAATGCTGTGCATGATGAGGTTTTCTAGGAAGCTAGTAAGGAGGAGAAAACAGTCTCGTATGCTGAAAAGGTGCAGTCCACTCGTAAGAAAAGGGAGGTAAATTTCAGACTCTTGGAACCTAAGGAAACGAGAGATGATGCTGATATTGTTATACCGAAAGAGGTTGTGCAGCAGGTTCAAGACAAATTCGATAATGTCCTCTATGGTTATTTTTTAGGGAATAGATTGTCGTTTCCTGTGGTTGAGTATTATGCGAAGAATGTCTGGGCAAAGTTTGGGTTTTCAAAACTTATGATGAACACGTCAGGTTTCTTTTTCTTCAAGTTTGACTCGAAGGAAGGATTGACTAAGGTGTTGGAAGGAGGACCATGGTTAATACGAAAAGTCCCGTTATCTCTGAACATATGGTCTCCGAAGGTTACACTCAAGAAAGATAGTATCAAAACCGTTCCAATATGGGTTAAGTTGCACAATGTGCCGATTTCAGTTTATACGGATGATGGATTGAGCTTGTTGGCTTCGAAGCTAGGGGTTCCTAAAAGGTTAGATTCCTATACAGCTGATATGTGTGTTGAAAACTGGGGAAGGAGTAGTTATGCTCGTGCGATGATTGAGTTAAATGCTGATAACGAGCTGAAGGATCACATTACTGTAGCTATCCCTAAAATGGATGAGGATGGGTTCATTTTGGAACGGGTTAAAGTTGAATATGAGTGGAGGCCGTTACGCTGTAGTACATGCTGTTTGTTTGGTCATGATTACAATACGTGTAGCAAGAAACCTAATGGTAAGGCTAAGATGGTTATTGTTGATGAGGAGGGTTTTGTTACTGATAAAAGGAAGATGGCGAGGTACTCGTTCCCTCAAAAGAAGCAGAAACCTAAGGTTGTGTATAAACCTAAGACTAATAAATATCATGCAAGTACGTCTGGAACGAAGGGGGATAATTCGGCGGCTGTGCAGTTGTCAAACTCCTTTGCGGTGCTTGATAATGATAAGAATAATGAGAAAAGGGATCCGACTAGTGCCAAGTAGATGATTGATGAAAATCATGGTACACGTATACAACAACCTGATGAAGTTAAGGAGTTGAATCCGACAGAGATGGCTGATTTTATGAGTGGTAACATGAATAATCAAAATTCTGAGGGGGCAAGCACTCCCGGTGACAATGGTTTTAATGGGTAGCTTAGCTGCTTGGAACATAAGGGGTCTGAACCAACCCGTGAAACAAAGTGAGGTTCGCCATTTTATTGCGGAGAATCATTTAAGTGTTTGTGCCATTTTAGAGTCTCATGTGGCTGTTAATAAGCTGAATAAGATATGTGAGAAGATTTTTCGGAATTGGAAGTGGACATCGAACGGAGGTATGTGTCATAGAGGTACGAGGGTGATATTGGGGTGGAATGCGGATGATATTGATCTTATGGTTATATCCCAATCAGACCAGGTTATTCATGCTCAGGTATTGTTAAAATCGGTCAAAAAGAAGATATTTTGTTCTTTTGTGTATGCGGAAAACAAATATCAGGATAGGAGAAGCTTGTGGGCTGATTTGTGTAACTTTAAAGGCCTCACTCATGATACCCCTTGGGTTGTAATGGGTGATTTATGGAGGATTTTACTATGGGGCCGTCCTCCCACACAATAGCTATGCGAGAATTCTATGATTGTGTTCAAGAGGCAGAATTGATCGATGTTAAGAGTCATGGGTTACGTTATACTTGGAATCAAAAACCAAAGAATGGGGTAGGAATGCTAAAGAAGATTGACCGTATTATGGGTAACATCAAACCCTTAGATGTTTTCTCGGATGCTTATGCTATGTTTCTGCCTTTCCGTGTTTCAGATCATGCTCCTGCTATCTTGAAATTATTTTCTATGTCTACGGACCGGCCTAAACCTTTTAAATTCCCAAACTTTATTGTGACAAAGCCTGAGTTCCGTCAAGCTGTGATGTCCGAATGGACTAAAACCGTGGAGGGTGCTACCATGTTTTCTGTGGTTAAGAAAATGAAGGGCCTGAAATCACATTTTAGGAGGATATTGCATAATCAAGGTAATCTCCATAAAAGAGTTACTGACTTACGGAATGAGCTGGACCAGATTCAAAAACAGGTGGAAGCTCATCCTTTTGATGCTGCTATTCAGTCATCTGAGACTATCTGTTTGCGAGACTTCAAGTCAGCGGTTTATGATGAGGAGTGTTTCTTGAAACAAAAATCTAAAGTGCAATGGTTATGTGCGGGTGATTCAAATACATCCTACTTTCATAATAGTGTGAAAAGTAGGAATGCTAGAAATAAAATCAATTGCATTAAGGATACGAATGGGAACAGTATGAGGGAGTTGATGTCGCGGCTGCTTTACTAAACCATTATTCAGCTTTCATGGGCACCGAAGATAAAGTGGCTAGGTTGGATGATGCAGATTTATTTGTTAATGTTTTGCAGCAGAATGTGGCGGAGACTATGGTGAGACAGGTTACCGATGATGAAGTTAAACAGGCTATGTTCAGTATAAGTGAGAATAAGGCTCCAGGTCTGGACGGATACACTTCAGCGTTTTTTAAAAATGCCTGGGATGTTGTGGGCGGTGAAGTTACAAAGGCGGAGTGTGATTTCTTTAATAACGGGCAAATTCTTAAGCAGATTAACCATACGATTTTAGCGTTGGTGCCAAAGATGGATACTCCAAATACAGTTCTTGACTACAGGCCAATATCATGTTCTAATGTGATATATAAGTGTATCAGCAAAATAATCACAAATCGTGTGAAGGGGTGTTTGGGGACTCTAGTGAACATTAACCAGTCGGCGTTTGTTCCTGGTAGAAAGATATCTGATAATATTCTTATTACGCAGGAGCTTATGCATAATTATCATGTGGATCGTGGTCCTCCGAGGTGTGCTTTGAAGATTGACATCCAAAAAGCTTATGATACTGTAAGCTAGTCTTTTTTAGAAGCTATTTTAGTCCGGTTTGGTTTTCACCGGAAAATGGTTGCTTGGATTATGGCGTGTGTTACAACGGTATCCTACTCGGTTAGCGTAAATGGCGAGTTGCGTGGTTACTTTTCAGGGAAACGGGGTCTTTGTCAAGGAGATCCAATGTCCCCGTACCTATTCACGTTGATTATGGAGGTGTTATCTCTCATGTTACAAAAGATGGCGTTAAACCCTGCTTTCAAGTTCCATAGTCACTGTTCTAAACAAAAGATTATCAACGTATCATTTGCTGATGACTTATTTGTTTTTGTTAATGGAGATACTGGATCGGTCAAGCTTGTTCGGAATGTTTTGGAGAAGTTCACTAGTGTTTCGGGCCTGGTCCCTAGCTTGCCCAAGAGTACGGTTTTTTTCTGCAATGTTCCAAGCCAAGTAAAAGCTGAAATCCTGAGCTTGTTGCCGTTTCATGAGGGTGAACTTCCGGTTCGCTACCTCGGGGTTCCCTTAATCTCTACTAAGTTATCTTTTAGAGATTGCCGGGTTCTGGTGGAACGTATGGAGAGGAAGGTTGATAATTGGATGTCTAAATTGTTATCGTTTGCAGGTCGATTGCAGCTCCTTAACTCTGTTCTTGCAGCAATGTATACGTATTGGGCCTCGGTTTTTATTTTGCCAATGCGTATAGTCAAGGATCTGGAAAAGAGAATGCGAAGGTTTCTTTGGAACGGGGGGGCTCCTGGGAGTATTCGGTCTAAAGTCGTGTGGAAGGACATTTGTTTGCCTAAGGATGAGGGGGGTCTTGGAATTCGAAATATCTCAGATGTGAACAAAGCACTTATGATGTCGCATATTTGGAGCATTATTACCAACCGGGAATCCTTGTGGGTCAAATGGATCCATTCTTACAAGATAAAAGGCAGAAATTTTTGGGAGATTCAAAGTCGTGGGGTTTTGACTTGGAGTTGGTGAAAGATTTTATCTATTCGTCCGTTGGTCAGACCTTATGTTTGGAAGTTAATTGGGAGTGGTTCCCAAACAAACGCGTGGAGTGATAATTGGTGCTCGTGTAGTCCGATCCGAAACTTTATTACACCAAGGAGAATTGCCCAAGCGGGTTTTAATTTGCAAACTACTGTTGCAGAGCTTGTAGACGCTAATGGCAACTGGCGGTGGCCTCAGGCATGGTATGACTTATTCCCAGTACTCATAAATGTCATGGCTCCTTCTCTTGTTCCTGATTCGGTTGACAGACTGGGATGGAGAGAGGTGGGAGGGAAAATTGTGCATTTTAGCTCTTGGGAAGCTTGGAATAATCTTCGGGTAAGGGATAACAAGGTGGCTTGGGTGAATATGGTGTGGTATGGCCAGTGCATTCCAAGACATTCTTTTCATCTTTGGTTAGTTCTAAAGAATAAGCTGAAGACACAAGATAGATTGGCAGTTTGGGAAGCGGGGAGTGAAACAAATCTACGTCTTATGTGTTGTCCTCTTTGTAACTATGGACGAGACTCAAGAGATCATTTATTCTTTCAATGCTCTTATGCGGCCAAGATTTGGAGCATTGTCAAGGAAAAAGTTGATATGGTAAATGTAAACGATTCATGGAGCTCAATCATGGCATGGATAGAGCTAAATGCGAGTTCAAAGACTCTGGAACACATTGTGTGTAAGCTGGTGGTAGCGGCCTCTACATACTTTATATGGCAAGAACGGAATAACCAGCTGTTTTCCAACATTCACAGGAAGGAAGAGATGGTGGCACAGATTATTTTGGATATGGTGCGGCTTCGTATAATGAGTTTCAAGATCGGACGTCATGGGAATTATAGGAAGCTTTTGGAAACCTGGGGAGTAAGAGAAGACGAACCGGGCTAATTGCGAGTCTAGTTTGCTAGTGTTTGCAGTTAGTTAGTTTTGTTTTTCGGGTTGTTTTGTTTGTTTGGGCCGCTTGTGAGTTGTTTGTTTTGTGTTGCTTAGGCTTGGCCTGTCAAGCCTAGTAGTGTGTGTCAAACTCTTGTCGCACCCTGTTCTTTGATTCTTTATAATATTCACCGGGGTAACCCTTTACCCAAAAAAAATATGTATCAACTAAACCATAGGTGAAAATGAAAAAAAAAACAGTGTATTGAAGTAAAACATGGTTTAAATCAATGTTATGTTTTGTGGAAATGCATGCTATACTGAATACAAACATTTATGCGGTATTGTGAAAATGCATACATCCAAGCCTTGCGACTGTGGTGATAAACCTTTAAACAAATTAAAGGCCTATTTGTGTTATGTTTTATCGAATTCGGTCATTCCTTCCATCCAAACATACCTAGGATGTCAGGAACGGGAGTTGTCAATTCTTATGGTACCATTACCTACTAACGAGCAGCGTGATCAAAGTTAATGAATGTATATGGTCCCACGTAAACAAACCAAATGTCATACCCAAGATGTAAGCATGTAAAAACAATACACTAAGTATGTAATCAAATGTACACACAAAGCGTGAAATGTCATGTAAAACAATGTACTAAGTATGATGAACATACATAGCATGAAAATGTCATGTAAAACGATGTACTAAGTATGCGCTAAGCGAACATACGTAGCATAAAATGTCATGTAAAACGATGTACTAAGTATGCTACAAAGGACATACATAGCAAAAGCACAATGAAATCATGTACTATAAGTGTACTAGAGAACTTAGCAAGCATATGATAGGAAGACATGGAAAACATGAAAGTAACAAGTAGGCACATGTGTTTCACCCCAAAATGTATGAAAAAAAAACAGTAAAAGAGGGGTCTATGTACTCACTTGAGATTGCTTAGAAGTCGTAGGATAACCACCAAGCAATGTTAGAAGATCAAGGAATCAAACGGCACCTATATAGGTATCTACATTAATAAACGGACCTATCGGAGGATCGGGTAGTACGAGGGTTCGTAAACCAAATAAGTATGGGAACTTATGTAATAGGGTTTGACAAAGCCTACATACTAAAACGAAACCTATCCTAAGTGCTTTTGACCCGTTACGACCCGTTTAGAGAGCTTATGCTACTTTAACGCGTCGTTGGTAAAACGTATTCGGAAAGCCTAACTAGTCCTATGACAAGCAAGATATGCCTTAACATGTTTAATATTGTTGTTAAATCAGCTTAGATGTCAAAAATTACGTTACATAGGCTTAAAATGAATTTTGGCGCAAAAGGGTATTTTGGTAATTTTCCTAAGGCATAAGAACTACTTATCATACAACTACTTAAAAGATGTGACCATAAGGTATAACCTCGGAAGGTTATTCCCTATATACTATGGTCACCTAAAGTGTTTTGGTCGGATCCTAAAGATCGACCAAATGGGTCGGGTTCGAAAGCATAAGCGATTGATTAGATCGCTTACCTTTACGACCCTAAACAAGCACAAATCTAAAAGCGACGAGCTAAACATGCTAGAACATGTTTAGTAAAGTTTGAAAACAGGTTTGGTATTAAAACAAACGGTTTTAATACCCTAGAGTAGTTTGGTTACAAAATACGCGAGAAAACGCATTTTGGCCGAAACTACGACTCGTCACTGAGTCTAGATAACGTGGAAATCAGTAGGTATAGTCACTAGGGACTATAACCTTCGTGATTACGCTCACGTTATGAAGTTCAAACGAACTTTGCGTTGACCATAAACTGGTCAATGCAGAAAGTCAAACGCAGTTTGACTTAAACGCTAAAACGAACGAAAAACGCGAAAGAATACTTACAGAAGGTCCCCGCAAGGTTTGATTCCAAGTAATCTCAGGTAGGAAGTGCACAAACACAACCACTTAGAGAAAAACTCAGATCAAATGTGAGGAAGATGGGCAAATGGGTTGGGTATTTATAGGAAAGGCACAACCGTTTGGATCGTTTCTCGATAATCGAGCTTAAATTGGCCTTCCACTTGTGCCCATTGTTTTACAATACAAGGGGTAACTAAAAACCATCAAAATCAGCCCCTAGATTGATAAAAAACATGTCCAAGTTCAACGAATACCAGCTGCTGTTTCAGAAAAATGGTTTTCTGTTACTGGGCTTCTCACGCGGCCCGCGTCAGCATACAGACAAAACTCAGGCGGGCGCCTGGCCTTGTCTGATCTGCACAACTTTCAGAAATGACAGTTTTAGTCCCTGTTGCATATTTAAGCCATTTCCAACACTTCTAAGGCCCGTAAAGCCAATTTTAAGGCCCTAAAATGATGCCTAAACATTGTGGACCTAAAACATGCTCAAAAATATCTCGGATATCGGTTCGTTTGGTCGTACGATCGCGATGTTCGCTTAACTACGACGGAATGCGCATAAGCGCGAAAGACGATCCAAATTGCGCGACGAATGGATTTTTCTCATGCCAAACACTAAAACAAAATATTTTAATGCTTGCATAAATTTTTGGATGTCCGGATGTATTCAGAACGTAAGTTATGCGCGAAAATGCAAACTTATGCCCTTTTTGACGCTTTTAGTCCCTGAATGAGCATAAAGTTTAATTTAGCACACCGAACCCCTCAAAGCCAATTTCTAAGCTATGTAAAGGATATTTAAGGTGTGTTTAACTTATGATCATGTTCCGGAATGTTCGTTACAGTTCAGATTGGCGTACTTTCGCAGTTTGTCAATTTTAGTCCCTATAAGCGAATAGACTTGATTTTGCCATACCAAAGCCTTCAAAACTTATTTCTAAGTTATGTAAAGGTTATTTAAGGTATGTTAAGCATAATTTGATGTTCCAAAGTATTTGTCATGTTAAACTGATTATGTTTACGCACCAGTTTGCGTATAATTCTCCAAAAAGCGATATAGAGTTTGAAATCGAATAAAAGTCAAAACATGAAAAACATCAAACATCAACAAACAAACATTGGGATCAAATAACTTTATTTCATTGATAATTGAATTGTTTACAATGATTACAATCACAGATGTCACAGTCTCCCCTACTTGTGGAAATTTCATCCCGAAATTTGTTTAGGGGAAACTCGTGAGAATAGATTTGGATACTTCGCCTTCATTTGATCTTCACGTTCCCAAGTAAACTTAGGTCCACGTTTAGATTCCCAGCGAACTTTAACCAACGGAATGCGCTTGCGTTTAAGCCATTTGACTTCACGATCCATAATTTCCACAGGTTTCTCAAGAAAATGTAGTGTTTTATCAACACGAATTTCGACAAGTGGTATGTGGAGGTTCTCATCAGCTAAACACTTCTTGAGATTGGATACGTGGAAAGTTGGATGAACATTTCCAAGTTCAGGAGGTAATTGAAGTCTGTAGGCTACCTTACTGATTCTTTCGACGATCTTGAATGGTCCAACGTATCTAGGTGCAAGTTTTCCTTTCTTTCCAAATCTGATCACACCTTTCCAAGGTGAGACCTTAAGTAATACACGATCACCGACTTGGAATTCTAAGGGCTTGCGTCGTTGGTCCGCGTAACTCTTTTGACGGCTTCGAGCTGCCTGTAAGTTATCACGAACTTTCTTAACCTTGTCAGTTGTCTTTAGAATTAGGTCAGGTCCAGTAAGCTGAGCCTCACCTATTTCATTCCAGCAGACTGGTGAACGACATTTTCGACCATAGAGAGCCTCGAAAGGAGCCATGTTGATGCTGGAGTGATAACTATTGTTGTAGGAGAATTCAATCAATGGAAGATGTGAATCCCAACTACCACCAAAATCGATCACACAAGCTCTAAGCATATCCTCCAAAGTCTGGATTGTCCTTTCAGTTTGGCCATCTGTTTGTGGATGAAAAGCTGTGCTCAGATTTAGTTGGGTCCCCATAGCAGATTGCATGGTTCTCCAAAAACGAGAAGAGAAACGAGCATCTCTATCAGAAATAATGTTCAAGGGAACACCATGTCGAGATACAATTTCATCCACATAGATTTTAGCCAGATCTTCAGCAGATAAATCCTCACGGATTGGCAAGAAATGCGCTGACTTAGTAAGACGATCAACAACTACCCAGATGGCATCATGACCTTTCTTAGTGCGCGGAAGTTTGGTAATGAGATCCATAGCAATGTTTTCCCATTTCCAAATTGGGATCTCAGGTTGCTCCAAAAGACCATAAGGATGTTGGTGTTCAGCCTTAACCTTGAGACAAGTAAGGCACTTTGAAACGTACAAGGCAATGTCTTTCTTCATACCAGGCCACCAATAATGAGTACGAAGATCCTTATACATCTTATCTGAGCCAGGATGAATAGAATAACGAGACTTATGGGCCTTATCCATAAGCAAAGTGCGAAGATCATCTTGGCTTGGGACCCACAAACGGTCCATGAAATAATACGATCCACCTTTCTTTAGCACAAGATCAGGCTTAATGTGATAAGGTAATTCCTTACCCATCAAGTCTTGTGAAACGCAAGCCTGCTGAGCCTGAGTAATGCGTGCTTGGATATCGGATCGTGCTTGAATAGCAGATTGAACACGAACACAATGAAGCATAGTGCGTTCCTTACGACTCAATGCATCAGCCACAACATTCGCTTTACCAGGATGGTAGCGAATTTCGCAATCATAGTCGTTTAGGAGTTCGACCCAACGTCTTTGCCTCATGTTGAGTTCTTTCTGATAGAAGATATGCTGAAGACTTTTGTGGTCAGTGAAAATCATGCATTTTGTGCCATACAAATAGTGTCTCCAAATTTTGAGAGCGAAAACAACTACACCCAACTCAAGATCATGAGTAGTGTAGTTTCTCTCGTGCACCTTCAACTGTCTTGATGCATAGGCTATGACTTTGTTCCTTTGCATCATAACACAGCCAAGGCCCAATTTCGATGCATCACAATAAACAACGAAATCATCATTGCCTTCAGGCAAAGTTAGAATAGGTGCGTCATAAAGCTTCTGCTTCAAGGTCTGAAATGCTTCTTCTTGCTTAGAACCCCATTCAAAGGGTTTGTTCTTCTGAGTTAGAGGAGTTAGAGGAACTGCAATCTTCGAGAAGTTTTCAATGAAGCGGCGGTAATAACCCGCAAGACCAAGAAAAGAACGAACCTCAGTAGGAGTAGTAGGCGTATCCCAACCCTTAATCGCACTGATCTTGGAGGGATCTACATGAATACCTTGTTCGTTGACAATATGTCCCAAAAATTGAACTTCCTTAAGCCAAAATTCACACTTGGAGAATTTGGCAAAAGGTTGCTCTTTCTTTAGGAGTTCCAGAGTAAGACGAAGATGTTGTTCGTGATCAGCTCGCGTCTTAGAGTAAATCAAGATGTCATCAATAAAAACAATGATGAACTTATCCAAATAAGGCTTGCAGACCCTATTCTTCAAGTCCATGAAAACAACAGGAGCATTGGTCAAACCAAAAGGCATGACTGTGAACTCATAATGCCCATATCGAGTGCGGAATGCTGTCTTGGGAATATCCTCTTCATGCACACGAAGTTGATGATACCCTGAACGAAGGTCGATCTTCGAAAAGCAAGTAGCACCCTGTAACTGGTCAAAGAGATCATCAATGCGAGGTAGGGGATATCGATTCTTGATAGTAAGCTTATTCAGCTCACGATAATCGATACACATTCTGAAGGATCCATCCTTCTTTTTGACAAAAAGAACGGGAGCACCCCAAGGTGAAAAGCTAGGACGAATAAAACCTTTGTCAGAAAGCTCCTGAAGCTGCTTAGACAACTCTTGCATCTCAGACGGTGCAAGACGATATGGAGCCCTGGCAATAGGATTTGCACCAGGTACAAGATCAATACGGAACTCGACTTGGCATGCTGGTGGTAGTCCAGGTAACTCTTCAGGAAACAACTCTGGATAGTCCCGAACAACTGGGATATCTTGAATACACTTACCTTTGCCCTTATCTGCTGTAACATGTGCCAAAAAGGCCACATAGTTCTTTCGCAGATACTTCCGAGCTTGAAAACAAGGCATAAGCTTGAGGCTACTAGCAGGTTTCTCACCACGAGCCTGTAGTGTCTCACCTGACGAAAGCGGCACACGAACGATCTTCTCAAAACAAACTACCTCTGCGCGATGCTTGGCTAACCAATCCATACCCACAATAATGTCGAAGCTCCCAAGTTGCATAGGCGTGAGGTCAATAGGAAAAAGATGGTCGTTAAGGTTTAACTAGCAGTTGCGAAGAACAGAATCAAGAACAACGGGTTCACCATTCGCAACTTCTACTGTCAAAGGCTTACCTAGTTTCATTCTAGACACGCGAAGCAAGGGCTCAAAAGATAACGACACAAAACTCTTATCGGCCCCTGAATCAAAAAGAACAGACGCAGGTTGATTATTAACTAAGAACGTACCGTTCACCACCTCGTTGTCTGCTTGCGCCTCAACAGCATTCATATTAAATGCTCGACCTCGAGCTGGAGCCTGATTCTGATTTGCATTAACCAACCTTGGATACTGGTTTCGATAATGGGTCAGGTCTCCACAATTAAAGCACGAACCAGGAGGATAGTGAGGTCGTGCAGCTTGCTGTTGAACAGGTGGTTGAGCTGCCTGTTGAGCTGGATTTCGAGCAGAACGACAAACCTCTGCAAGATGACCCGATTTTCCACAGTTGGTACAGAAACGGCACGGGAGTTGCTGTAGATGATTACTATTGCACCTATTGCACAAAGGTGCATTCCCTTCATAGCGTTTCTTAGTGGGAGGCTGCGCTGGCTGATTGGGAGCCGCCTAGTTCTGTTGGGCAGTGATGGCAAAATTTTGGGAAGCCTTTCGCTTCCTAGAGCCCTTTGATGTGTGACAACTCGAATTTCCAAGATTCGATTTCATATGTATTACACGACCATGTATTGACTAGTTGTTTATTTGCACATTTGGTTGCCATGAAATTTTATACGTTTTGATTGTTTGACTGTACATAGTTGTTTGTTTGTTACATTGTGAAACTTGTAAATCTGTAAACTAGTTAGTGTGAAACACATTACATCACACAAACAACCTTCGAAGGATGTCCAACCTTCGAAGGATGTCCACGAAACATGGCTCAAGGATCGAAGGACCACGAAACATATCCTTCGATCCGAAAGATCAACTTTCGGCTTGAAGGGTCTCGAAACATATCCTTCGGGCCAAGAAGAGATCCTTCGACATCTTTCGGCCCAGCCTTTCTAATGGGCTTGGCCCATTTCTGTGATACGTTTAAATACGTGAATGCATGTAAGTCATCAGCTAGTTTCAAAAACCCTAGTTCCCTTGTGTGTGTGTGACGGCATATAGCAGACCTACTCTCTGTTCGAAGGATTTCATTCCGTAATCCAGATTTCCGGTTAGTGTGTGGTGTTGTTTACGATGCTTTGATTTCACGATGCTTTGATTTCATGATTTATCTATTGTCTTGCTACATATTGTTGTATGTTAATCGGATATGTATGACTATCGGATCTGTTTTGATGATGTTCAATGATAATATTTTATGGATCGGTCATGAGAACCGAATATGTATGTTAGATAGTTGAACCGAATGATGATTATGTTTACATGACACATAGATGACGATTCGGATTGGTTGATGATTGATTCTGTTACAGTTAAATGATTTCCGGGAATGATAGTAACTGTCGTAGATGATCTTGTGCCTTCTGTGTAATGTAACTGATGAAATGTGCTTGTTAATGATGATGACGGCTGTAGATGATTAGGGTTTCTGTTTCTGTAATTGACTGCGTGATATCCGTAACTGATTGTGATCAAACGTAACTGATATGTATCGAAAGATACTTGCTACTCGAAACATAGTTGTTGTCGAAAGATGCTTGTTAGTCGAACCATAGTAGTGTTGACCGAAGGATAGCTTTGACCGAACCATAGTAGTGTTGACCGAAGGATAGCATTGACCGAAAGATGACACTGGTTCGAAACATAACATTCGGTCCTAAAGATAACTATGATAACTGTTTGTCGAAAGATCACTGATGTGTCGAAAGATAAGAGTGGATCGAAAGATATATGGTTATGAACATACTTTGAATGATTGAATGTATGCTTGATTTATTTGGCATGCCATGCTTGGTGATGAATGTTAACATTGGTATTCGTGTACACTAGCTGATGAATTGATGTGAAACAATACGTGATGTGCCGATATGCAGACTGACTGTTATGTGAACATTAAATTGCATGCGTATCATTGCGAACATGAACTGATTTGTTATACGTGCATACAATAGGACGTGATTAATTACTTGTGAGTGCATAATCTAGCATACCGAGCAAACCAAGGTGAGTTCACACTCTTACCAAGGCATGGGATTCCCGGGGTGTTGGGAATGGGATTGAAAGGTTGATTAGATACACTATTGACACTATGACTAGACTACCACATTACTATCCTCGGATGTGAAGGATACTTATACTGATCACTATCCTCGGATGTGAAGGATACTTATACTGATCACTATCCTCGGTTGTGAAGGATACCTATAGTTACGAGTAGTCTAGTGGTTATACAACGTGGAACACCACCACCAATAACGTGGAACACCACCACCAATAACGTGGAACACCACCACCAATAACGTGGAACACCACCACCAATAACGTGGAACACCACCACCAATAACGTGGAACACCACCACCAATAGAACATACAAACGGCCCAGTAGAGCCACCTGTGACAAACGAACTTACTATTACGCATTTACTTTCTGTGAACTCGCTCAACTAGTTTGTTGATCATTCTGTTACATGCCTTGCAGATCGTTAGGTATTTGGAGCTTGCACTGGAGAAGCGGGTCGTTGTGGACAAGGATCGTGGCTTTTCTGTTGAGCTATTATGACACTTAAAACTGTTAACTACTACTGGTTTATTTACTATGCTTCCGCTACATTTTGAAACGATGATTTGTTTGATCACCTTTTGTATTGAATGGATGGTTTTCAGTTATTTTACTTAATATTAAATGCATGTTCAATATGATTGGTGGCTTGATCCTGGTCAGTCACGCTCTCAAGCGGTGATACTCCGCAGGTGGATTTTGGGGGTGTGACAGATTGGTATCAGAGCCATTGGTTATAGAGAACTTGGTTTTAATATGGAAAAACGTTTTTATTAAAACCAGACTATAACCAGAACAGTGCTCTCAACGATCCACAACGACGCTTCGCTCCACGTGCAAGACTCAACTTCTTAGGTAATAAGGTTTATGTTTATTGCCTACATGCTAGAATTTGCATAGAACTTTGCTCGTAGTATGCTTACATTACCTTGCTCACAACTTGTTATTGCATGAGAATACTTATGTGCTTACACTCTTCTGTCATCGCACTATTCGCGAACCTTTCTCACTTATGTTGCCTTTGATGTGAAGATCAATGGCCGCACGAATTACCATGACTCAAGCCCAGTTAGAGGCTCTCGTTGCTGCGGCAGTTGCAGCCGCCCAAGCAGGTAGTATACCCTGCAGTATAGACACTAGGATCTTTAGATCCTACATTAATACTCGTACTTAACTTTGCCCTATTCGTACACAATAGGTCAACCCGCTCAGCAACAACCTGGGTGCACATTCAAGAATTTCATGGACTGTCGTCCTAGCTCGTTCAGTGGCACGGAGGGGGCAGTTGGACTCCTCCACTGGTTTGAAAAGCTCGAGTCGGTTTTCGAAATGTGTGAATGCCCTGAGGCTCGCAGGGTGAAGTTCGCCACTGGCACACTTGAAGGGATTGCGCTCACTTGGTGGAACGCACAAGTGCAGATCTTAGGGTTGGCAGCTGCTAACGCCACACCCTGGAATGAATTCAAAGAACTGATCAAGAGGGAATACTGCACTAGAGAAGACATTCACAAGTTGGAGGACGAGTTGTATAACTTGAAAATGGTTGGCTCGGAAATCGAAGCTTACACCAAGAGATCGAATGAGTTGGCTGTGTTATGTCCAACTATGGTGGACCCTCCATACAAGCGTATTGAGTTGTATCTCAAAGGTTTGGCGCCAGAAATACAGAGCCACGTTACCTCGGCTAACCTCAACAACATTCAGGAAATCCAGCGTCTCGCTCATCGCATCACCGATCAGGCAGTGGATCAGAACAAACTGCCAAAGCGTATCAGTGCTACTGCTACCGCTACTGCTTCTACTACACTTGCTACTCCCAGTGAAAGTAAGAGAAAATGGGATGGGGATTCTAGCAAGGGGTCAGCTTCAGTACAGTCACAAGCTCAGCAGCGAAAGACAGACAGTTACCAGAGTCCCAGTCAGCACTCCTCAGGCAGCCACGGACAGGGAGGGTATCGAGGAAATCTCCCAAAGTGTAACACCTGCAACAAACATCACAGTGGCCAGTGTAATAAGGTTCGTTGTCAAAGATGCCTCAAGATGGGTCATGAGGCCAAAGATTGTAGAAGCGCTCGACCTGCAAACCAGAATCAGCAGCAACCACCAGCACAGCAGAATCAGCAGCAGGGCAACAAGGGGTGCTATAATTGTGGTGCTGAGGGTCACTTCAAAAGGCATTGCCCTCAGTTGAACAGGAACCAGAACAACAACAATCACAACAACAATCAGGGCAACGGGAACAATAACAACAACAACGGGGGAAACAACAACAACGGCAATGAAGCTCGTGGTCGTGCTTTTGTGTTGGGTCGAGGAGATGCAGTGAATGATCCCAATGTGGTTATGGGTAAGTTTCTTCTCGACGATATTTATGTTACTGTCTTATTTGATTCGGGTGCTGATACAAGCTATATGTCATTGAAAATGAGTAAATTATTAAAACGTACACCAACACCCCTAGACACCAAACACGTCGTAGAACTAGCCAATGGTAAAAGTGTAGAAGCCGCGCAGGTAGTCAAGGGTTGTAGTATTGTTCTAGCGGGTCAGACTTTCTCGATTGATCTCATACCCATAGTTTTGGGTAGTTTCGACGTCGTCATCGGTATGGATTGGCTATCCCAACATCATGCGGAGATCTTATGCAAGGAAAAAGTTATTCGTATCCCGCGCTCCAGTCAAGAACCTCTCGAAGTACAAGGTGACAAGAGTGGTGCTGTGGTTGGCATCATCTCTTTCTTAAAGGCGCAGAAATGTTTACGAAAGGGACATACTGCCATTTTGGCACTTGTCACTGACGCATCAGCAAAGGAAAAGAAGCTGGAGGATATACCAGTTGTGCGTGATTTTCCTCAAGTGTTCCCTGAAGATTTACCTGGTTTACCTCCTCATCGTCAAGTCGAGTTTCAGATTGAGTTAGCTCCTGGAGCAGCACCAATAGCCCGCGCACCGTATCGTTTAGCTCCAACCGAACTGGAAGAACTGTCAAAGCAGCTACAAGAGCTCTTGGAAAAGGGCTTTATTCGTCCAAGCTCTTCGCCTTGGGGAGCTCCAGTGTTATTTGTGAAGAAGAAAGACGGTACGTTCAGAATGTGCATCGACTACCGCGAACTCAATAAGGTGACGGTGAAGAACCGTTATCCTCTTCCGCGCATAGATGACCTATTCGACCAGTTGCAAGGGTCGTGTTACTATTCTAAGATTGATTTAAGGTCAGGGTATCATCAGCTGAGAGTCCGGGATGAGGACGTCTCCAAAACCGCTTTCAGAACTCGCTACGGTCATTACGAGTTTCTTGTCATGCCATTCGGGCTTACGAACGCGCCTGCAGTCTTCATGGATCTTATGAACAGGGTGTGCAAACCTTATCTTGACAAGTTCGTCATTGTTTTCATCGACGACATTTTGATCTACTCCAAGAGTCAGGAGGAGCACGAGCAGCACTTACGTCTTATCTTGGAACTTCTTCGAAAGGAGAAACTGTACGCAAAGTTTTCAAAATGCGACTTCTGGCTTCGTGAAGTCCACTTCTTAGGCCATGTGGTGAACAAGGATGGGATTCATGTCGATCCATCCAAGGTTGATTCGATCAGAAACTGGCCAGCACCGCGTACACCGACTGAAATACGCCAATTCTTGGGTTTGGCGGGTTACTACAGGCGATTTATTAAAGACTTCTCAAAGATCGCACAACCACTTACTATGCTAACACAGAAAGGTGTCGTTTACAGATGGGGTAATACGCAAGAGACCGCTTTTCAGTACTTAAAGGATAGGCTTTGCAGCGCACCTATTCTCTCATTGCCAGAGGGCACGGATGACTTCGTGGTTTATTGTGACGCATCGATACAGGGGCTTGGTTGTGTATTGATGCAGCGGGATAAAGTTATTGCCTACGCTTCGCGGCAACTCAAGGTTCATGAACGAAACTACACGACGCACGATTTAGAGCTGGGAGCTGTTGTTTTCGCGCTTAAGATATGGCGACACTACCTGTACGGTACCAGGTGCACAATTTACACCGATCACAGGAGTCTCGAGCATATTCTTAAGCAAAAGGATTTGAATATGCGTCAACGAAGATGGGTTGAACTTCTGAACGACTACGAATGCGCCATCAAGTACCATCCAGGCAAGGCCAATGTTGTGGCTGATGCCCTCAGTCGGAAAGACACTCTACCGAAGCGCGTGCGAGCGCTACAGCTTACTATTCAGTCTAGTCTTCCCTCTCAGATACGAGCTGCTCAGATGGAAGCTCTGAAACCCGAAAACGTCAAAGCTGAAGCCTTACGCGGCTCAAGACAACGCATGGAACAAAAGGAAGACGGCGCCTACTACGTAACGGGGCGTATTTGGGTCCCACTTTATGGCGGTTTACGCGAACTTGTAATGGATGAAGCTCACAAGTCTCGCTATTCGGTACATCCAGGGTCGGATAAAATGTACCACGACATCAGTACCACTTATTGGTGGCCTAGTATGAAGGCTCACATCGCTACATACGTTGGAAAATGCTTAACCTGTGCGAGAGTCAAGGTTGAATATCAGAAACCATCAGGCCTACTTCAACAGCCCAAGATACCTCAATGGAAATGGGAAGAAATTTCCATGGATTTCGTTACGGGCTTACCTAGATCTCAGCGTGGGAACGATACAATATGGGTCAAAGTTGATCGACTCACCAAGTCTGCACACTTCCTACCGATCAAAGAAACGGATAAGTTTTCTACCCTAGCAGACATCTACTTGAAAGAAGTTGTTTCGAGGCACGGAGTGCCCACTTCCATTATTTCGGATCGCGATGCACGATTCACGTCAGAGCTTTGGCAAGCGATGCACAAATCCTTCGGCTCACGATTAGACATGAGCACAGCATATCATCCTCAGACGGATGGGCAGTCTGAGCGAACTATCCAAACTCTTGAAGACATGCTTCGGGCATGTGTTATAGACTTCGGCAACGGCTGGGAAAAACACCTCCCTTTGGTGGAGTTCTCGTACAATAACAGTTACCATACCAGCATTCAAGCCGCTCCATTTGAGGCATTGTACGGACGTAAATGCCGGTCACCTCTCTGTTGGGCAGAGGTGGGGGATAGTCAAATTACGGGTCCAGAGATTGTAGTGGACGCCACAGAAAAGATTGCGCAGATACGACAACGCATGGCGGCAGCACGCGACCGTCAGAAAGCCTACGCGGACAAGCGTAGAAAGCCATTGGAATTTGAGGTCGGGGACCGGGTTTTATTAAAAGTTTCACCCTGGAAGGGTGTGGTTCGATTTGGTAAACGAGGCAAACTGAATCCGCGGTACGTCGGACCATTCGAAATCTTAGAAAAGGTTGGCAAAGTAGCCTACAGATTAAACTTACCTCCTGAACTCGGTGCAGTTCACAATGTATTTCACGTGTCGAATCTGAAGAAGTGCCTGTCAGATGAGACCCTTATAGTTCCTTTTAAGGAACTCACTATCGACGAGCGGTTGCAGTTCGTCGAGGAACCAGTTGAAATCACGGACCGGGATGTTAAGGTCCTCAAACACAAGAGAATCCCTCTTGTTCGAGTTCGTTGGAACTCCCAGCGTGGCCCAGAGTATACCTGGGAACGCGAAGACCAGATGAAAGAAAAGTACCCCCAGCTATTCGAAACCAATGCATCCACTTCTGAGACTGAAGCTACTACTACTGAATTTCGGGACGAAATTCCAAATCAACGGGGGGATGATGTGACACCCCAGGAAAACCAGTGAATGATGTAACTTACCTAGCTTCCTCAGTGAGTGCGTACCAAATTTCGGGACGAAATTTCTTTCAAGTTGGGGATAATGTGACAACTCGAATTTCCAAGATTCGATTTCATATGTATTACACGACCATGTATTGACTAGTTGTTTATTTGCACATTTGGTTGCCATGAAATTTTATACGTTTTGATTGTTTGATTGTACATAGTTGTTTGTTTGTTACATTGTGAAACTTGTAAATGTGTAAACTAGTTAGTGTGAAACACATTACATCACACAAACAACCTTCGAAGGATGTCCAACCTTCGAAGGATGTCCACGAAACATGGCTCAAGGATCGAAGGACCACGAAACATATCCTTCGATCCGAAAGATCAACTTTCGGCTTGAAGGGTCTCGAAACATATCCTTCAGGCCAAGAAGAGATCCTTCGACATCTTTCGGCCCAGCCTTTCTAATGGGCTTGGCCCATTTCTGTGATACGTTTAAATACGTGAATGCATGTAAGTCATCAGCTAGTTTCAAAAACCCTAGTTCCCTTGTGTGTGTGTGACGGCATATAGCAGACCTACTCTCTGTTCGAAGGATTTCATTCCGTAATCCAGATTTCCGGTTAGTGTGTGGTGTTGTTTACGATGCTTTGATTTCACGATGCTTTGATTTCATGATTTATCTATTGTCTTGCTACATATTGTTGTATGTTAATCGGATATGTATGACTATCGGATCTGTTTTGATGATGTTCAATGATAATATTTTATGGATCGGTCATGAGAACCGGATATGTATGTTAGATAGTTGAACCGAATGATGATTATGTTTACATGACACATAGATGACGATTCGGATTGGTTGATGATTGATTCTGTTACAGTTAAATGATTTCCGGGAATGATAGTAACTGTCGTAGATGATCTTGTGCCTTCTGTGTAATGTAACTGATGAAATGTGCTTGTTAATGATGATGACGGCTGTAGATGATTAGGGTTTCTGTTTCTGTAATTGACTGCGTGATATCCGTAACTGATTGTGATCAAACGTAACTGATATGTATCGAAAGATACTTGCTACTCGAAACATAGTTGTTGTCGAAAGATGCTTGTTAGTCGAACCATAGTAGTGTTGACCGAAGGATAGCTTTGACCGAACCATAGTAGTGTTGACCGAAGGATAGCATTGACCGAAAGATGACACTGGTTCGAAACATAACATTCGGTCCTAAAGATAACTATGATAACTGTTTGTCGAAAGATCACTGATGTGTCGAAAGATAAGAGTGGATCGAAAGATATATGGTTATGAACATACTTTGAATGATTGAATGTATGCTTGATTTATTTGGCATGCCATGCTTGGTGATGAATGTTAACATTGGTATTCGTGTACACTAGCTGATGAATTGATGTGAAACAATACGTGATGTGCCGATATGCAGACTGACTGTTATGTGAACATTAAATTGCATGCGTATCATTGCGAACATGAACTGATTTGTTATACGTGCATACAATAGGACGTGATTAATTACTTGTGAGTGCATAATCTAGCATACCGAGCAAACCAAGGTGAGTTCACACTCTTACCAAGGCATGGGATTCCCGGGGTGTTGGGAATGGGATTGAAAGGTTGATTAGATACACTATTGACACTATGACTAGACTACCACATTACTATCCTCGGATGTGAAGGATACTTATACTGATCACTATCCTCGGATGTGAAGGATACTTATACTGATCACTATCCTCGGTTGTGAAGGATACCTATAGTTACGAGTAGTCTAGTGGTTATACAACGTGGAACACCACCACCAATAACGTGGAACACCACCACCAATAACGTGGAACACCACCACCAATAACGTGGAACACCACCACCAATAACGTGGAACACCACCACCAATAACGTGGAACACCACCACCAATAGAACATACAAACGGCCCAGTAGAGCCACCTGTGACAAACGAACTTACTATTACGCATTTACTTTCTGTGAACTCGCTCAACTAGTTTGTTGATCATTCTGTTACATGCCTTGCAGATCGTTAGGTATTTGGAGCTTGCACTGGAGAAGCGGGTCGTTGTGGACAAGGATCGTGGCTTTTCTGTTGAGCTATTATGACACTTAAAACTTTTAACTACTACTGGTTTATTTACTATGCTTCCGCTACATTTTGAAACGATGATTTGTTTGATCACCTTTTGTATTGAATGGATGGTTTTCAGTTATTTTACTTAATATTAAATGCATGTTCAATATGATTGGTGGCTTGATCCTGGTCAGTCACGCTCTCAAGCGGTGATACTCCGCAGGTGGATTTTGGGGGTGTGACATGATGAACCAGAATCCTTTCCCTTCTTACCTTTCTTGCTATCCCCTTTGTCAGACGCCAGCTTCTTGCCCTTGTCACCCTTCCTATGCAATTTACCCTTTTTGATCTGCGATTCAGACAACGTTGCAGATAGTTCGATTGCCTGACGAACAGTGGTAGGTTTACTACCAGTAACGATGTCTTGCACAGAGTCAGGTAGACCATCGATGTATCTTTCGATAGCCTTATCAAGTGGGGTAACCATTGTTGGGCATAACAAACTCAACTCTTCGTACCTATCAGTATATGCCCTGTGTTCGCCACTAAACTGCTTTAGATCATCAAACTCCCTTTCCAACGCTCGCAGTTCATGACGAGGACAAAACTCACTCATCATGAGAGTCCTTAACTCAGCCCATGTCTGTGCTAAAGCAACTTCAGCACCACGATCTCTCATGACCCCGTTCCACCATGATAAAGCCCTCTTTTGAAAAACACTAGAAGCAAACTCGACTTTGCGATTATCAGGACATTGAATGTGACGGAAAGTATTCTCAATGCTCTCGAACCATTGAAGGAGCCCAGTTGCCCCCTCAGTACCACTGAACTTGAGTGGTTTAGCCGAATTGAAGCTCTTGAAGTTACAAGGGGCATTGTTGTTGTTTGCTTGGTTCAACTGAGCAATAAGATTCGGGAACGCAGCAGCCATTTGCTGCGCGACGATTTCTGCCAGCTCAGCATTTGGTAGCTGATTTTCGCGTCGAGGAGGCATGCTAAAAAGAGGAAAACATGAGAGGAAACGTGTGAGATGATTAGATGATAAGAACGAGAGGAAACAAAATCAACAAAGCAAGGATGGTGGTCATTTGTCCGTATCACAAAGCAAACAAATGACACACAGTGACTAATCAAAGTAAATGGGTCCATAAACAATGCTTAGCGAAGACATGCTCGCCTATAAGTGAACACTCACCCCAAGAGTTCCCAGCTAAGAGTGACTGGTCCGATTATGTGGATTTGTACGAACACTCTAGCCTTAGACAGAAAACCCAGGGTACAGGCATTCACTCTTCTAGTTTGCACGTGTTCACACTATTTAGAACCCAAAACTTTAACGAGATTTTGAAAACTTGGAAGGCACAAGGCCAAAAATCAAACTGGAAGGGTTCAAAACCATATAATAGATCATTTGAAAACAGGGGATTGTCTTTTCAAAAATCGTTTTAGAAAACTGGGTTCTTGTTTTGGTGATCACCTAAGGATAGGTGAAGTGCATGTTTTAAAATCTAAACACAAGACAACTTGTGTTGGGGTCCTAGAAAGGTTATAGTCTAGGTCAAAGCATTACTAATAACCTAATTCCGTATAACCATTGGCTCTGATACCAACTCTTCTGTCACACCCCGACCACGTAAAACATCAAATCGTGGCGGAAACGTCGGGGAGTGTTGTAACAGAATTATTGTTCCACAACCAAGGTAATTAAAATAATATTTTATTCATCACCCAAGGGTGGAATACATCGTTCAAAACAAGAATCAACTTGTTACATTGTCTTAAAACTACTGAAATAAAGAGTACATAAAGTAATTAAACTAAGTCTAGCTCTGTTTTATGTCACTAAGGCCCGAGTCCACCCTAGCGTGTCACGATCATTCTATGCATTTGCTCCTGAAACACATGTGAAAATAGGTACGTCAGCATAAAAATGCCTGTGAGATACATAGGTTTTGTGAAAATAGGATCCATGACTTAGGTTTTAGAAAAATGTTTAATGAAATGTAGTCACGAACCTTGTTGATTGTATTGTTTGTAAATCATTTGAAAAACGATGGTAGATATGTATTTTTGAAAGAATAATGTATGGTTAAATGAATAACCAAGCAAAAATGAGTTTATATAAGATAAGTTGTTTGTAAAACAATGTATTGTGAAAAATATGTTATATATCTAAACTGAAATGATTTAAACAACGCTGCGATGTGTAATATCATACAAACACTTATATATAGGAAGTACCAGCGGCGTATCCACCATGCTTGTATCATATTACACACACACCTCGTTACTTGAATCATTTACCCAAACACACCACCAATGTAAACGTGTTTATGTATAACCAAAAGTCAAAATGTTTATGCGAAAAACCATGTCTACTTAAACGTGTTTATGTATAACAATGTCAAAATGTCTATGTCAATGTCAATCATGTCATGTGTAAACAAAATGTCATGTATGGTAAGTGAAATATGTATCAACTAAACCATAGGTGAAAATGAACAAAACAGTGTATTGAAGTAAAACATGGTTTAAATCAATGTTTTGTTTTGTGGAAATGCATGCTATACTGAATACAAACATTTATGCGGTATTGTGAAAATGCATACATCCAAGCCTTGCGACTGTGGTGATAAACCTTTAAACAAATTAAAGGCCTATCTGTGTTATGTTTTATCGAATTCGGTCATTCCTTCCATCCAAACATACCTAGGATGTCAGGAACGGGAGTTGTCAATTCCTATGGTACCATTACCTACTAACGAGCGGCGTGATCAAAGTTAATGAATGTATATGGTCCCACTTAAACAAACCAAATGTCATACCCAAGATGTAAGCATGTAAAAACAATGCACTAAGTATGTAATCAAATGTACACACATCGCATGAAATGTCATGTAAACAATGTACTAAGTATGATGAACATACATAGCATGAAAATGTCATGTAAAACGATGTACTAAGTATGCGCTAAACGAACATACGTAGCATAAAATGTCATGTAAAACGATGTACTAAGTATACTACAAAGGACATACATAGCAAAAGCACAATGAAATCATGTACTATAAGTGTACTAGAGAACTTAGCAAGCATATGATAGGAAGACATGGAAAACATGAAAGTAACAAGTAGGCACATGTGTTTCACCCCAAAATGTTTGAAAAAAAAACAGTAAAAGAGGGGTCTATGTACTCACTTGAGAATGCTTAGAAGTCGTAGGATAACCACCAAGCAATGCTAGAAGATCACGGAATCAAACGGCACCTATATAGGTATCTACATTAATAAACGGACCTATCGGAGGATCGGGTAGTACGAGGGTCCATAAACCAAATAAGTCTGGGAACTTATGTAATAGGGTTTGACAAAGCCTACATACTAAAACGAAACCTATCCTAAGTGCTTTTGACCCGTTACGACCCGTTTAGAGAGCTTATGCTACTTTAACGCGTCGTTTGCGTAAAACGTATTAGGAAAGCCTAACTAGTCCTATGACAAGCAAGATATGCCTTAACATGTTTAATATTGTTGTTAAATCAGTTTAGAGGTCAAAAATTACGTTACATAGGCTTAAAATGAATTTTGGCGCAAAAGGGTATTTTGGTAATTTTCCTAAGGCATAAGAACTACTTATCATACAACTACTTAAACGATGTGACCATAAGGTATAACCTCGGAAGGTTATTCCCTATATACTATGGTCACCTAAAGTGTTTTGGTCGGATCCTAAAGATCGACCAAATGGGTCGGGTTCGAAAGCATAAGCGATTGATTAGATCGCTTACCTTTACGACCCTAAACAAGCACAAATCTAAAAGCGACGAGCTAAACATGCTAGAACATGTTTAGTAAAGTTTGAAAACAGGTTTGGTATTAAAACAAACGGTTTTAATACCCTAGAGTAGTTTGGTTACAAAATACGCGAGAAAACGCATTTTGGCCGAAACTACGACTCGTCACTGAGTCTAGATAACGTGGAAATCAGTAGGTATAGTCACTAGGGACTATAACCGTCGTGATTACGCTCACGTTATGAAGTTCAAACGAACTTTGCGTTGACCATAAACTGGTCAATGCAGAAAGTCAAACGCAATTTGACTTAAACGCTAAAACGAACGAAAAACGCGAAAGAATACTTACAGAAGGTCCCCGCAAGGTTTGATTCCAAGTAATCTCAGGTAGGAAGTGCACAAACACAACCACTTAGAGAAAAACTCAGATCAAATGTGAGGAAGATGGGCAAATGGGTTGGGTATTTATAGGAAAGGCACAACCGTTAGGATCGTTTCTCGATAATCGAGCTTAAATCTTGGCCTTCCACTTGTGCCCATTGTTTTACAATACAAGGGGTAACTAAAAACCATCAAAATCAGCCCCTAGATTGATCAAAAACATGTCCAAGTTCAACGAATACCAGCTGCTGTTTCAGAAAAATGGTTTTCTGTTACTGGGCTTCTCACGCGGCCCGCGTCAGCATACAGACCAGGCTAACCTTGGCACTATCCAGCAAGCCACTCGACTGGCTCGTCGTCTCACAGACCAGGCTGTAGAACAGAACAAACTACCGAAACGAGCTAAGACTGATACTGCATGTGCTTCTAGAGATAACAAACGCAAGTGGGATGAAAACCTGAGCACGGGATTAATTTTGGTCCAGCCTCTGACGCAGCAGCAAGAGATAGATGACTACCAGAGCCCCCGACAGCAGTTTTCTAGTAGTCATGGGCAGAAAAGATATCGAGGAATTCACCCATGGTGCAACAAATGTAACAGACACCACGGTGGCCAGTGCAACAGGGGTCGTTGCCAGCGGTGTCTCAAGATTGGTCGTGAAGCTAAGGATTGTCGAAACTCACGTCCTGTAACTCAAGAACAACGACGACCGCCTCAATCTTCACAGAATCAACAGCAACAACAAAGTTTTAAAGGATGTTTTCAGTGTGATGCTAAAGATCACTACAAGAGGCATTGTCCGCATATGAACTAGGACCAGACTCAGAACCACGACCATGGAAACAAGGACGGCAATGGTGATAGCGTTGCGGGAAACAGAGGAAACAATGACGCCGGGGCCGCGCGTACGTGTTTGGTCAGGGTGACGCAAGGAACGATCTTATCGTAATAGTGGGTAAGTTTCTTCTTGTCGACTTCTATGTTACTATATTGTCTGATTTGGGTGTGAATACCAATTATATGTCTTTGAAAGTTAGTCGAATGATAAAACGTACACCAACTCCCTTGAACACCAAACCTGTCGTAGTGTTAGCTTATGGTACAAGTCTAGAGGCCACACATAGTTCAGGGTTGTAAAATTATCCTCGCTGGGTAGACGTTCCCTATCGACTTCATTCCTATAGTTCTGGACAGCACCTACACCTCGCGCACCGTATCGCTTAGCTCCATCCGAATTGGAAGAACTATCGACGCAGCTACAAGAACTCTTGGATAAGGGATTTATCCGACCTATCTTTTCGCCTTGGGGAGCTCCAGTACTATTCGTGAAAAAGAAGGATGGCACTTTCAGAATGTGCATTGATTATCGCGAACTGAACAAGGTCACAGTGAAGAACCGCTATCTTCTTCCTCGTATTGACGACTTAGTCGACCAGTTGCAAGGGTCGAGCTACTACTCCAAGATTGATCTAAGGTCCGGTTATCATTAGCTGAGAGTCCGGGATAAGGACGTCTCCAAGACAGCATTCAGAACTCGCTACGGCCATTACGAGTTTTTTTGTCATGTCATTCGGGTTTACGAACGCGCCTGCAGTTTCCATGGATCTTATGAACAGGGTGTGCAAACCCTATCTAGACAAGTTCGTCATTGTCTTCATCGACGACATTCTGATCTACTCCAAGACTCAGGAGGAACACGAGCAGCACTTACGTCTTATCTTGGAACTTCTTCGATGGGAACAACTGTACGCCAAGTTTTCAAAATGCGACTTCTGGCTTCGTGAAGTCCACTTCTTAGGCCATGTGGTGAACGGGGATGGGATTCATGTCGATCCATCCAAGGTAGATTCGATCAGGAACTGGCCTGCACCGCGTACACCGACGAAAAAACACCAATTCTTGGGTTTGGCAGGGTACTACCGACGATTCATCAAAGATTTCTCCAAGATCGCACAGCCGCTCACAATTTTGAAACAGAAAGGTGTTACCTATCGTTGGGGTAATACGCAAGAAACGGCTTTTCAGTATCTGAAGGATAGACTATGCAGCACACCTATTCTCTCACTGCCAGAGGGCACAGATGATTTTGTGGTCTATTGTGACGCATCGATACAGGGGCTTGGTTGTGTATTGATGCAGCGGGATAAAGTTATTGCCTACGCCTCTCGTCAACTCAAAGTTCATGAACGGAATTATACAACGCACGATTTAGAGCTGGGAGCTGTTGTTTTCGCGCTCAAGATATGGCGACACTACCTGTACGGTACCAAGTGCACAATTTACACCGATCACAGGAGTCTCGAGCATATCTTCAAGCAGAAGGAATTGAACATGCGTCAACGACGATGGGTCGAGTTACTTAATGATTACGAATGCGCCATCAAGTACCACCCAGGCAAAGCCAACGTTGTGGCTGACGCTCTCAGTCGAAAAGACACCTTACCTAGGCGCATACGAGCCTTGCAGCTCACTATCTAGTCCAGTCTTCCTGCACAGATACGAGATGCTCAAGTGGAAGCATTGAAACCAGAAAACGTGAAGGCTGAAGCTTTACGTGGCCCAAGGCAACGATTAGAACAAAGGGAGGACGGCGCCTATTATGTAACAGGACGCGTTTGGGTCCCACTATATGGCGGCTTACGAGAGCTTGTGATGGATGAAGCTCATAAGTCTCGCTACTCGATACATCCAGGTACGGATAAGATGTATCACGATCTCAAAACAACATATTGGTGGCCTAGCATGAAAGCCCACATCGTTACTTACGTCGGCAAGTGTTTGACATGTGCCAAGGTCAAAGTGGAGTATCAGAAACCAGCGGGCCTACTTCAACAACCTAGGATACCACAGTGGAAATGGGAAGAAATTTCCATGGATTTTGTTACAGGCCTACCTAGATCCCAGCGTGGGAATGATACCATATGGGTGATCGTGGATCGACTCACCAAGTCTGCACACTTCCTGGCTATTAAGGAAACGGATAAGTTCTCCACTCTCGCAGACATCTATCTTAAAGAAGTTGTTTCAAGGCACGGGGTGCCCACCTCCATCATCTCGGATCGGGATGCACGATTCACATCAGAGCTATGGCAAGCGATGCACAAAGCATTTGGCTCCCGTTTAGACATGAGCACAGCTTATCACCCTCAGACGGATGGGCAGTCTGAGCGAACGATCCAGACTCTTGAAGACATGCTTCGAGCATGTGTTATCGATTTCGGCAACGGCTGGGAAAAGCACCTCCCTTTGGTGGAGTTTTCTTACAATAATAGTTATCACACCAGCATACAAGCCGCTCCATTTGAGGCATTGTACGGACGTAAATGCCGGTCACTTCTCTGCTGGGCAGAGGTGGGGGATAGTCAGATTACGGGTCCAGAGATTGTAGTGGACGCCACAGAAAAGATTGCACAAATACGACAACGCATGGCGGCAGCACGCGACCGACAGAAAGCCTACGCGGATAAGCGTAAGAAGCCGTTGGAATTTCAGGTCGGGGACCGGGTTTTACTTAAAGTCTCACCCTGGAAGGGTGTGGTTCGATTTGGTAAACGAGGCAAACTCAATCCACGGTATGTTGGACCGTTCGAAATCACTGAAAGAATAGGCCCACCAGCCTACAGACTGAACCTACCAGCTGAACTCGGTGCAGTTCACAATGTATTTCACGTGTCGAATCTGAAGAAATGCCTATCAGATGAGACCCACATAGTTCCTTTTAAGGAACTCACTATCGACGAGCGGTTGCAGTTCGTCGAGGAACCAGTTGAAATCACGGACCGGGATGTTAAGGTCCTCAAACACAAGAGAATCCCTCTTGTTCGAGTTCGTTGGAACTCCCGACGTGACCCAGAGTACACCTGGGAACGCGAAGACCAAATGAAAGAAAAGTACCCCTAGTTATTCGAAAATCGTGCAACCACTACTGAGACTGAAGCTACTACTGCGGAATTTCGGGACGAAATTCCAAATCAACGGGGGGATGATGTGACACCCCAGGAAAACCAGTGAACACTACAGCTTACCTAGCTTCCTCAGTGAGTGCGTACCAAATTTCGGGACGAAATTTCTTTTAAGTTGGGGATAATGTGACAACTCGAATTTCCAAGATTTCTATTTCGCATTTATTGCACGTTCTTGTATTATTTAGTTGATTGATTGCACAATTAGTTGCTATGGAATTGTATACGTTTTCATACAATGAACTGTGTTGTGTGATTGTGCATGGTTATGTGTTAATTGTGATAAACTTGTCAAATATGTAAACTTGGTGGTGGAACTATGAAATTGTTATGAGATGGTGTACATGTGTAAAATATAATACTTAGGGAGGTAGAGGGTAATTAGTGAAATCTTAGAGATACTTAACCCTAATCCCTTTTCACTAATCATTGGCACACAAAAACCAAAGCACGTACATTCACTTTCTCTGGCAATCATCATCACCAAGATATTCACTCTTGATTCCTCTCTTTCTCTAGAATCATTCAAGGTAATTGTTTATGAATTATTGTAATACTTGTAAACCCTAAATGATTGTAGATTGTATCGATTCTTAATTCTTGTGAACTCTTGAAAACCCTAGTTCTCCATATAATGTTCTGTGATTTTGATTTGATTCTAATTATAATGATAATGACACTGAATGGTTGTTTAATCGATTGGTTTGGTGATTAAGAATACATGATTGATGTGATGATTGAGATGATGCTAGACTGACACAGTGTAATTAGGGTTTGATTGTATGAACAATAGAACGTAACTGTTGAATGAAAGAAGTGTAACTGATACAATCTCGATGAACGTATGAGTATGTGTTTTGTCAGAGTTTTTAATTTCAAGCTTGTCCGACCTTTATGTGATTCAAGCCCTGAGTTTATCAATGTCTATGCCTGAACTTTACTTGATTGTGATGTCCGAGCTTTGTTAAGGAAATGTTAATGTCCAAAGTTGTAAAGGTAGCAAAGAGTCCGAACTCTTTATAAGTGGACATGGTCCGATCTTGTTGATGAAACATCTTGTTGGTCCGAGTTTTTAACCCCATGCCCCCTTGTCCGATGTTTAACCCTTGTAAAGGGGTCCGAGCTTTCAAACAACACAAGAAGGTCCGAGTTTCTGGTAGAAACACCATGTTCAGTCCGAGTTTTGGTTGATTCACTTGGTCCGAGTTTTAAATGGGAACCATTAGTCCGACCTTTAAATGCTTGATGATGTCCGAACTTTATGATATATATATAAGGGGTCCGAGGTTGTTAAGGTGTGGCTAGTCCGACTTTGTAAGATGAAAAAGGGTGAGTTTTAAGTTGATATGCATAGTCCGAGTGTTTAAAGTTGACTTCGGCCCAATTGATAACTCTGTTAATTAGTTACATATGTTAGTGTGTTAATACTATTAACTATCAACTGTGTTTAGTCTGTTAACTGAATCAAGTTTATAAACTCTGTTAACTGTATTAATTCTGTCAAGTTATGCAACTCTAATGAATCTGTTAACTCAGTTGGGTATGTCAATGGTTAACTATGTTGGAATTAACTGAGAAAACGCTTATGTGAAACTTGAAGTTGCATGAGATTGATTGACTGTTTACATGATACCAGATGCAAACTGCTAAGCACACTATCTGTTATACTCTGATGTTACTTGCATGCGAATCATTACGAACATGAACTGACTGTATATATATGCATCACCTTAGGCCTTGATTGATTGATTGACTGATTTCTTGTGAGCACATAGCTTAGCATACCGAGGAAACCAAGGTGAGTTCACACCCTTACTAAGGCATGGGATTCCCAAGGGCTTGGGAATGGGATTGAAGGAATAAGGTTGAATAGATTCGTACTGACACTAATACTAGACTACCATACCAGCGTCCTCGGTTGTGCAGGACACATACGTAAACCTACGTATGCTTATACTACTTACTGTCCTCGGTTGTGCAGGACACAGGCGTAAAGCCCACATATGCATATGCTTCTTACTGTCCTCGGTTGTGCAGGACACATACTTATGTTTCTTACTGTCCTCGGTTGTGCAGGACACATACTTATGCTATTCACTGTCCTCGGTTGTGCAGGACACATACTTACAATCTACGTAGACTTATACTTATCACTATCCTCGGTTGTGAAGGATACTCACGTAAAACCTACGTGTATTTATACTTACTACTATCCTCGGTTGTGAAGGATACTTATGGTTACGAATAGTCTAGTGGTTATACAACATGGGAAGCCCCCACCAATAGAACGTACTAACGGCCTAGTAGAGCCACCTGTTACATACGAACTTACTATTACGCATTTACTTTCTGTGAACTCGCTCAACTAGTTGTTGATCCTCTGTTACATGCCTTGCAGGTCGTTAGGTACATGCAGCTTGCACATGGAGGAGCTGGTCGTTGTGGGCTTGGATCGTGATTATCTTATTAAACACTTATGACGTTTCGTACTTAATTATGTTGGGTTTTGATTATACGCTTCCGCTAAACAATGATAACTTACTTATGATTTTGGATCACCTTTCATATGGATTTGGTTTGGTTTAATGGCAATTACTTTTACTATATATATTGTTCTATATGATTGGTGGCTTGATCCTGGTCAGTCACGCTCCCAAGCGGTGATACTCCGCACGTAGATTTTGGGGGTGTGACATTTCCAAGCAACTTTCGCCCGAATTCTACCCTCCGATCCCGCGTTCCACAAGAAACTACGAATTCTTTTCTCAAGCTCCTTGATAACCCGAGTGGGAATAATGAAGACTGAGGCCCAATAAATATGCATAGATGAGAGAACCGAGTTTATAAGTTGCAACCGGCCAGCAAACGATAACGACTTTGTCATCCAATTAGCAATCTTCTTGTCCATTCGATCAATAAGGACTTGGCAATCTTTAAACAGAAGCCTTGATGAGATGAGCGGAACCCCCAAATAGCGAACCGGGAATACACCCTCCTGAAACGGCATAATATCCATAATTTCCTGTCTAATCGACTGAGGAACATTGCAAAAGAAAACTGAGCTTTTCGCCGGACTAGGAGCCAACCCAGAAATGTTGGTAAACGTTTGAAGATCCTCCTTGACCTTCTTAACTGAGACAACATCACCATGCACAAAAATAAATAAGTCATCAGCAAATGACACATTAATTATTTTTTGCTTGGCACAATGAGCATGATATTTGTATGGAGCGCTAGTAGCTTTTTGAAGCAGAAGCGAGAGAATCTCCATAATTAACGTGAACAAATAGGGGGACATTGGATCACCCTGATGTAACCCGCGTTTGCCTCTAAAATAGCCATGAAGATTGCCATTGATGCTCAATGAGTAAGAGACTGTAGAAACACATGTCATAATCCACCCAAACATTTTCTGACGAAACCCAAAACGAGCCAAAATATCTTGCAAGAATGACCAATTAACCGTGTCATAAGCTTTTTGGATGTCAATCTTGAACGCACATCTAGCCGGACCCTTATTAAGGTGATAATTATGCATTAATTCTTGTGTAAGAAGAATATTATCAGAAATCCTCCGACCCGGAACAAAAGCCGATTGGTTAATACTAACAAGAGTTCCCAAACTTCCTTTTAGGCGATCCATGATTATCTTACTTATGCATTTATAGAGCACATTGCAACAAGAAATCGGCCTGTAATCTAGAACTAAATCCGAGACATCTTTTTTCGGGATCAAAGTAAGAATAGTATGGTTGACCTGAGTTAGAAGCTTACCTTTCTCGAAAAATTGTAACACCGCATCCATAACTTCATTACCAACAATATCCCAAGCATGCTTAAAAAAAGCCGACGTGTACCCATCAGGCCCCGGGGCCTTGTCTTCTCCAATACTGAACATAGCAGTTTGGACTTCCTCCCGAGTAACCTGAGACACCATTTGATCCGCAACCTCCATACTTAACACATTAATGAAGAGATTGTCCAAGTTAACCCTGTCAACCGAAACATCCACCCCCAAAAACTGTGTGTAATGCGAGACCATTACATCCGCAACCTCATCACCTTCATGGCGAGTTCCCACAGTATCCGTGATACTAGAAATTTTAGTTCTAGCATTTCTGGCTTTCACATAATTATGGAAAAACTTAGTATTTGAGTCTCCCGCCCGAAGCCACTCTACCTTAGATTTCTGTTTCAAAAAACATTCTTCATCATAAGCAGCTGATTGAAAGTCTTGAAGGCATTGAGTCTCCAATTGTCGAAGCCTAACGTCCAACGGGTTTTGATCCACCTGAACCTGAAGATCATCCAACGTTTTCCTCAACTCAATCACCCTAGTATGTAAGTTACCTTGGTTGAAAAGAATCTTTCTCAACTTCGGTTTCAAGTTCCTCATTTTCTTCACAACGGAAAGCATAGTGACACCATCCACTGTTTTCATCCACTCATGTTTCACGGCCTCTTTAAAGTCTAGTTTTCTAACAATGAAATTTAGGAATTTAAAAGGTCGTGGCCGATTACCATAAGAGCATTTCATTCTTAGAATACAAGGTGTATGGTCAGAAACCCGAAACGGGTGGAACATAGCAAAAGCATCAGGAAACTGATCAATAAAAGAAACATTACCCATAATTCTATCGATCTTTTTAAGAAGACCCACTCCACTCTTCGGCTTTTGGCTCCAAGTGTATTGCAAACCATGAGCATGAATATCGAACAATTCAGCATGTTGGACACATTCATCAAATTCATGCATGCCAATAGAATGGCTAGACGCCCCAAACAAAGAATCTTCAACCTTGAGAGCCGAGTTGAAATCTCCCATTACCACCCACGGCTTGTCATGACAGAAAACCTTATGCTTGCATAAATCATCCCAGAGAGATATACGATCTAGATACTTATTTTCAGCATACACAAAAGAGCAAAACAGAACCTTTCTGCTATCTTTAAAAATGACCTGAGTATGAATAAGTTGATCCGATTGATAGAGAACCATAACATCAAACATATCAGGATTCCATCCCAGAATAATTCTCGTGCCACGGTTACATAGCCCACCATTAGAAGTCCAACACCAACCACGGAAAACATACTTACAAATTTTAGCCAGCTTAGAAACATCCACATGAGATTCAAGGATCGCACACATGTCTATTCTATTATCAGCAACGATAGAACGAACCTCACTTTGTTTCAGGGGCCGATTCAAGCCCCTAATATTCCATGTCATAATGCTACCCATTTAAACTCGTCAAACCAGGAGTGCTTGCCCCCTTAGAATCATTAATATGCTGATCATTTGTCACGAAGTCTACCATTTCCGTTGGAGTAACCTCCATCATCTCATCACCATCCTTTGGAGATCGTTTAGACTTATCATACGGCTCATCCTTCTTCACAGCTATGTTATCCTCTCCATTTCCATCCTCAGACGCTAAAACATCAAACGAATTAGCTGTTTTAATATGACTAGGACCCGAGCTGTTATCTCTCTTCATTCCTGATGTGCTCGCACCCGACTTAATGGCCTTTGGCTTGTAAACAAACTTCGATTTCTGTTTCTTGTGTCCAGCTCCAAAGTTAGCAACCTTTCTCTTATCTGTGATAAACTGATCCTCATCCACCGTTACTTGTTTCGGATTGGCAGTAACATTGTTGGGACAATTTTGGTCATTATGACCAAAGATGCAACATGCAGCACACCGGTGCGGCTTCCATTCATACTCAACCGTTACTTTCTCCATGATAAACCCATCATCATCAAGTTTCAGAATGGCCACATGTCACACCCCCAAAATCCACACGCGGAGTATCACCGCTTGGGAGCGTGACTGACCAGGATCAAGCCACCAATCATATTGAACATGCAATTAATACCAAGTAAAATAAAAGTAAACCATCCATTCAACACGAAAGGTGTTCAAACAAAACCATAGTTTCAAAATGTAGCGGAAGCATAGTAAATAATCCAGTAGTAGTTAACAATTTTTAAGTGTCATAATAGTTCAACAGAAAAGCCACGATCCTTGTCCACAACGACCCGCTTCTCCAGTGCAAGCTCCAAGTACCTAACGATCTGCAAGGCATGTAACAGAATGATCAACAAACTAGTTGAGCGAGTTCACAGTTAATAGTTTAGTTTGGGTAATAATGCGTTCGTTCAATTAAGTCTCATATCGTATCAGTTCCATCGCGGCCTCACAGGCATGTGTGCGAAGATTAGGTTCATTAGTTCGCGACCGTAGTCTTTACCGACCAGGGTGTGTGCGAAGGCAATTTATCAGTTCGTTCGCGACCATAGTCTTTACCGACCAGGGTGTGTGCGAAGGCAGTTGAGTAGTTCGTTCGCGACCATAGTCTTTACCAACCAGGGTGTGTGCGAAGGCAGTTCGACAAGTATCACTTAAGCATGCACAAATAATCATCCAACCCTTTCCCACCCTGGGAACCCATGCCTTGGCTGTGTGAACTCACCTTGGTTTGCTCGGTATGCTAGGTTATGCACTCACAAGTAATTAATCACGTCCTATTGTATGCACGTATAACAAATCAGTTCATGTTCGCAATGATACGCATGCAATTTAATGTTCACATAACAGTCAGTTTGCATATCGGCACAACACGTATTGTTTCACATCAAATCATCAGCTAGTGTACACGAATACCAATGTTAACATTCATCACTAAGCATGGCATGTCAAATGAATCAAGCATACATTCCAACATTCAAAGTATGTTCATAATTATATATCTTTCGATCCACCCTTATCTTTCGGTACATTAGTGATCTTTCGATACACAGTTATCACAGTTATCCTTCGGACCGAATGTTATGTTTCGAACCAAAGTCATCTTTCGACCAACTGTCATCTTTCGGTCAACCTAATTATGTTTCGGTCAATGCTATCCTTCGGTCAATGCTACTATGGTTCGGTCAAAGCTATCCTTCGGTCAACACTACTATGGTTCGACTAACAAGCATCTTTCGACAACAACTATGTTTCGAGTAGCAAGTATCTTTCGATACATATCAGTTACGTTTGATCACAATCAGTTACGGATATCACGCAGTCAATTATAGAAACAGAAACCCTAATCATCTACAGCCGTCATCATCATTAACAATCATCATCGATCATGCATGTCCAAACAAATCACAACAGGTACCAAAACTTAACAGTACATCTACATAACGAGTATCATACGAGCACGATTCCTCACTACAATCGATCTATAATATTGATTAATAATCCGAACAGAATACCAAAAACCCTAATCGATAGCAGGTTTTGATCTTTGTGTTTAAACTAACCAACCCGTGTTCACTTGTTTCGTTTTCGTTTACCATAATCAACATCATCAATAAGCAAGGATTCAAACATGAAGTCAGGCATTATGTATATATATTAATGAATCATGTATTCGATTAACAGTTAGCAAGGATAACAATTAAATAATCATGCAATGCTTGGATACTAACCGAGGTGAATCGAAAACTAAAGCAAGCTTCGAGAGTTCCAAATTGCCGTCACTCACAGAAAGGCTCTAGGGTTGAAAGTGACAGCCGACTACATGCATTCACGTATTTAAACGTATCACAGAAATGGGCCAAGCCCATTAGAAAGGCTGGGCCGAAAGATGTCGAAGGATAGGGTCCTTGGTCGAAGGATATGTTTCGAGACCCTTCGAACCGAAAGCTGATCCTTCGAATCGAAGGATATGTTTCGAGATCCTTCGAACTGTAGGTCATGTTTCGTGATCTAGATTAAGTGTTTTAATAATAATTCTAACATTATTTTCTACCACAGCAAGTAATCACATATAGGCAAAAATGACAATACGCTTCATTAAAACACAACTCGTACAATTTCAAGTCCACAATCCAAACAACTAAACAGTCAAAGTCAACGCGCATTTAATGCGAAAGTGAAAGTCAGAAACTCGAGTTGTCACATTATCCCCAACTTAAAAGAAATTTCGTCCCGAAATTTGGTACGCACTCACTGAGGAAGCTAGGTAAGTTACATCGTTCACTGGTTTTCCTGGGGTGTCACATCATCCCCCCGTTGATTCGGAATTTCGTCCCGAAATTCAGTAGTAGTAGCTTCAGCCTCAGAAGTGGATGCATTGGTTTCGAATAACTGGGGATACTTTTCTTTCATCTGGTCTTCGCGTTCCCAGGTATACTCTGGGCCACGCTGGGAGTTCCAACGAACTCGAACAAGAGGGATTCTCTTGTGTTTGAGGACCTTAACATCCCGGTCCGTGATTTCAACTGGTTCCTCGACGAACTGCAACCGCTCGTCGATAGTGAGTTCCTTAAAAGGAACTATAAGGGTCTCATCTGATAGACATTTCTTCAGATTCGACACGTGAAATACATTATGAACTGCACCGAGTTCAGCTGGTAGGTTTAATCTGTAGGCTACTTTGCCAATCTTTTCCAAGATTTCGAATGGTCCGACGTACCGCGGATTCAGTTTGCCTCGTTTACCAAATCGAACCACACCCTTCCAGGGTGAAATTTTCAATAAAACCCGGTCCCCGACCTCAAATTCCAATGGCTTTCTACGCTTGTCCGCGTAGGCTTTCTGACGGTCGCGTGCTGCCGCCATGCGTTGTCGTATCTGTGCTATCTTTTCTGTGGCGTCCACAACAATATCTGGACCCGTAATCTGACTATCCCCCACCTCTGCCCAACAGAGAGGTGACCGGCATTTACGTCCGTACAATGCCTCGAATGGAGCGGCTTGAATGCTGGTATGGTAACTGTTATTGTATGAAAACTCCACTAAAGGGAGGTGCTTTTCCCAGCCGTTGCCGAAATCGATAACACACGCTCGAAGCATGTCTTCTAGAGTTTGAATCGTGCGCTCAGACTGCCCATCCGTCTGAGGGTGATATGCTGTGCTCATGTCTAATCGTGAGCCGAAGGATCTGTGCATCGCTTGCCAAAGCTCTGACGTGAATCGTGCATCGCGATCCGAGATAATGGAAGTGGGCACTCCGTGCCTCGAAACAACTTCTTTAAGATAGACGTCTGCTAGGGTAGAAAACTTATCCGTTTCTTTGATAGCCAAGAAGTGAGCAGACTTTGTGAGTCGATCAACGATTACCTAAATAGTGTCATTCCCACGCTGGGATCTTGGTAAGCCCGTAACGAAATCCATGGAAATTTCTTCCCATTTCCATTGCAGTATCTTAGGCTGCTGAAGTAGACCAGCTGGTTTCTGATATTCAACCTTGACTCTCGCACAGGTTAAGCATTTGCCAACATAGGTGGCGATGTGGGCCTTCATACTAGGCCACCAATAAGTGGTACTGATGTCGTGGTACATTTTATCCGACCCTGGATGTACCGAATAGCGAGACTTGTGAGCTTCATCCATTACAAGTTCGCGTAAACCGCCATAAAGTGGGACCCAAATACGCCCCGTTACATAGTAGGCGCCGTCTTCCTTTTGTTCCATGCGTTGCCTTGAGCCGCGTAAGGCTTCAGCTTTGACGTTTTCGGGTTTCAGAGCTTTCATCTGAGCAGCTCGTATCTGAGAGGGAAGACTAGACTGAATAGTAAGCTGTAGCGCTCGCACGCGCTTCGGTAGAGTGTCTTTCCGACTGAGGGCATCAGCCACAACATTGGCCTTGCCTGGATGGTACTTGATGGCGCATTCGTAGTCGTTCAGAAGTTCAACCCATCTCCGTTGACGCATATTCAAATCCTTTTGCTTAAGAATATGCTCGAGACTCCTGTGATCGGTGTAAATCGTGCACCTGGTACCGTACAGGTAGTGCCGCCATATCTTAAGCGCGAAAACAACAGCTCCCAGCTCTAAATCGTGCGTCGTGTAGTTTCGTTCATGAACCTTGAGTTGTCGAGAAGCGTAGGCGATCACTTTATCACGTTGCATCAACACACATCCAAGACCCTGGATGGATGCATCACAATATACTACGAAGTCATCTGTGCCCTCTGGCAATGAAAGAATAGGTGCGCTGCAGAGCCTATTCTTTAGATACTGAAAAGCGGTCTCTTGCGTATTACCCCATCTGTAAACGACACCTTTCTGTGTTAGCATAGTAAGTGGTTGTGCGATCTTGGAGAAATCTTTAATAAATCGCCTGTAGTAACCCGCCAAACCCAAGAATTGGCGTATTTCTGTCGGTGTACGTGGTGCTGGCCAGTTTCTGATCGAATCAACCTTGGATGGATCGACATGAATCCCATCCTTGTTTACTACATGGCCTAAGAAGTGGACTTCACGAAGCCAGAAGTCGCATTTTGAAAACTTTGCGTACAGTTGCTCCTTTCGAAGAAGTTCCAAGATAAGACGTAAGTGCTGCTCGTGCTCCTCCTGACTCTTGGAGTAAATCAGGATGTCGTCGATGAAGACAATGACGAACTTGTCTAGATAGGGTTTACACACCCTGTTCATAAGATCCATGAAGACTGCTGGCGCGTTCGTAAGCCCGAATGGCATGACAAGAAACTCGTAGTGTCCGTAACGAGTTCTGAAAGCGGTTTTGGAGACGTCCTCATCCCGGACTCTCAGCTGATGATACCCTGACCTTAGATCAATCTTGGAATAGTAACACGACCCTTGCAACTGGTCGAATAGGTCATCTATGCGCGGAAGAGGATAACGGTTCTTCACCGTCACCTTATTGAGTTCGCGGTAGTCGATGCACATCCTGAACGTACCGTCTTTCTTCTTCACAAATAACACTGGAGCTCCCCAAGGCGAAGAGCTTGGACGAATAAAGCCCTTTTCCAAGAGCTCTTGCAGCTGCTTCGACAGTTCTTCCAATTCGGTTGGAGCTAAACGATACGGTGCGCGGGCTATTGGTGCTGCTCCAGGAGCTAACTCAATCTGAAACTCGACTTGACGATGAGGAGGTAAACCAGGTAAATCTTCAGGAAACACTTGAGGAAAATCACGCACAACTGGTATATCCTCCAGCTTCCTTTCCTTTGCTGATGCGTCAGTGACAAGTGCCAAAATGGCAGTATGTCCCTTTCGTAAACATTTCTGCGCCTTTAAGAAAGAGATGATGCCAACCACAGCACCACTCTTGTCACCTTGTACTTCGAGAGGTTCCTGACTGGAGCGAGGAATACGAATAACTTTTTCTTTGCATAAGATCTCCGCATGATGTTGGGATAGCCAATCCATACCGATGACGACGTCGAAACAACCCAAAACTATGGGTATGAGATCAATCGAGAAAGTCTGACCCGCTAGAACAATACTACAACCCTTGACTACCTGCGCGGCTTCTACACTTTTACCATTGGCTAGTTCTACGACGTGTTTGGTGTCTAGGGGTGTTGGTGTACGTTTTAATAATTTACTCATTTTCAATGACATATAGCTTGTATCAGCACCCGAATCAAATAAGACAGTAACATAAATATCGTCGAGAAGAAACTTACCCATAACCACATTGGGATCATTCACTGCATCTCCTCGACCCAACACAAAAGCACGACCACGAGCTTCATTGCCGTTGTTGTTGTTGTTTCCCCCGTTGTTGTTGTTACCATTACCCTGATTGTTGTTATTTCCGTTGCCCTGGTTGTTGTTGTTGTTGTTGCGATTCTGGTTCAACTGAGGGCAATCGCGTTTGTAATGACCTTCAGCCCCACACTGGAAACATCCCCGATTTCCACGCTGTGGCTGCTGCTGCTGATTCTGTGGAGCTGGCGGTGGGAGTTGCTGGTTCTGGTTTACTGGTCGCGCGCTTCTACAATCTTTGGCCTCATGGCCCATCTTGTGGCATCTTTGACAGCGATCTTTCCGACACCTTCCACTGTGGTGTTTGTTGCACTTGTTGCACCACGGATGATTTCCCTGATAACCTCGTTGTCCCTGACTTCCCGATGATTGCTGACTCGGACTCTGGTAATCGTTGGTGCGACGTTGCTGAGTTTGGGACTGAACAGACACCGATCCCCTGCTGGAATCCCCATCCCATTTTCTCTTGTTGTCGCTGGGTGTAGCAGAAGTAGCAGCTGTAGTGGCAGCAGTAGCACTGATACGCTTTGGCAGTTTGTTCTGATCCACTGCCTGATCGGTGATGCGATGAGCGAGACGCTGGATTTCCTGGATGTTGTTGAGGTTAGCCGAGGTAACGTGGCTCTGTATTTCTGGTGCCAAACCTTTGAGGTACAACTCAATACGCTTGTATGGAGGGTCCACCATAGTTGGACATAACACAGCCAACTCATTTGATCTCTTGGTGTAAGCTTCGATTTCCGAACCAACCATTTTCAAGTTATACAACTCGTCCTCCAACTTGTGAATGTCTTCTCTAGTGCAGTATTCCCTCTTGATCAGTTCTTTGAATTCATTCCAGGGTGTGGCGTTAGCAGCTGCCAACCCTAAGATCTGCACTTGTGCGTTCCACCAAGTGAGCGCAATCCCTTCAAGTGTGCCAGTGGCGAACTTCACCCTGCGAGCCTCAGGGCATTCACACATTTCGAAAACCGACTCGAGCTTTTCAAACCAGTGGAGGAGTCCAACTGCTCCCTCCGTGCCACTGAACGAACTAGGACGACATTCCATGAAATTCTTGAAGGTGCACCCAGGCTGTTGCTGAGCGGGTTGACCTATTGTGTACGAATAGGGCAAAGTTAAGTACGAGAATTAATGTAGGATCTAAAGATCCTAGTGTCTATACTGCAGGGTATACTACCTGCTTGGGCGGCTGCAACTGCCGCAGCAACGAGAGCCTCTAGCTGGGCCTGAGTCATGGTAATTCGTGCGGCCATTGATCTTCACATCAAAGGCAACATAAGTGAGAAAGGTTCGCGAATAGTGCGATGACAGAAGAGTGTAAGCACATAAGTATTCTCATGCAATGTCAAGTTGTGAGCAAGGTAATGTAAGCATACTACGAGCAAAGTTCTATGCAAATTCTAGCAATGTAGGCAATAAACATAAACCTTATTACCTAGGAAGTTGAGTCTTGCACGTGGAGCGAAGCGTCGTTGTGGATCGTTGAGAGCACTGTTCTGGTTATAGTCTGGTTTTAATAAAAAACGTTTTTCCATATTAAAACCAAGTTCTCTATAACCAATGGCTCTGATACCAATCTGTCACACCCCCAAAATCCACACGCGGAGTATCACCGCTTGGGAGCGTGACTGACCAGGATCAAGCCACCAATCATATTGAACATGCAATTAATACCAAGTAAAATAAAAGTAAACCATCCATTCAACACGAAAGGTGTTCAAACAAAACCATAGTTTCAAAATGTAGCGGAAGCATAGTAAATAATCCAGTAGTAGTTAACAATTTTTAAGTGTCATAATAGTTCAACAGAAAAGCCACGATCCTTGTCCACAACGACCCGCTTCTCCAGTGCAAGCTCCAAGTACCTAACGATCTGCAAGGCATGTAACAGAATGATCAACAAACTAGTTGAGCGAGTTCACAGTTAATAGTTTAGTTTGGGTAATAATGCGTTCGTTCAATTAAGTCTCATATCGTATCAGTTCCATCGCGGCCTCACAGGCATGTGTGCGAAGATTAGGTTCATTAGTTCGCGACCGTAGTCTTTACCGACCAGGGTGTGTGCGAAGGCAATTTATCAGTTCGTTCGCGACCATAGTCTTTACCGACCAGGGTGTGTGCGAAGGCAGTTGAGTAGTTCGTTCGCGACCATAGTCTTTACCAACCAGGGTGTGTGCGAAGGCAGTTCGACAAGTATCACTTAAGCATGCACAAATAATCATCCAACCCTTTCCCACCCTGGGAACCCATGCCTTGGCTGTGTGAACTCACCTTGGTTTGCTCGGTATGCTAGGTTATGCACTCACAAGTAATTAATCACGTCCTATTGTATGCACGTATAACAAATCAGTTCATGTTCGCAATGATACGCATGCAATTTAATGTTCACATAACAGTCAGTTTGCATATCGGCACAACACGTATTGTTTCACATCAAATCATCAGCTAGTGTACACGAATACCAATGTTAACATTCATCACTAAGCATGGCATGTCAAATGAATCAAGCATACATTCCAACATTCAAAGTATGTTCATAATTATATATCTTTCGATCCACCCTTATCTTTCGGTACATTAGTGATCTTTCGATACACAGTTATCACAGTTATCCTTCGGACCGAATGTTATGTTTCGAACCAAAGTCATCTTTCGACCAACTGTCATCTTTCGGTCAACCTAATTATGTTTCGGTCAATGCTATCCTTCGGTCAATGCTACTATGGTTCGGTCAAAGCTATCCTTCGGTCAACACTACTATGGTTCGACTAACAAGCATCTTTCGACAACAACTATGTTTCGAGTAGCAAGTATCTTTCGATACATATCAGTTACGTTTGATCACAATCAGTTACGGATATCACGCAGTCAATTATAGAAACAGAAACCCTAATCATCTACAGCCGTCATCATCATTAACAATCATCATCGATCATGCATGTCCAAACAAATCACAACAGGTACCAAAACTTAACAGTACATCTACATAACGAGTATCATACGAGCACGATTCCTCACTACAATCGATCTATAATATTGATTAATAATCCGAACAGAATACCAAAAACCCTAATCGATAGCAGGTTTTGATCTTTGTGTTTAAACTAACCAACCCGTGTTCACTTGTTTCGTTTTCGTTTACCATAATCAACATCATCAATAAGCAAGGATTCAAACATGAAGTCAGGCATTATGTATATATATTAATGAATCATGTATTCGATTAATAGTTAGCAAGGATAACAATTAAATAATCATGCAATGCTTGGATACTAACCGAGGTGAATCGAAAACTAAAGCAAGCTTCGAGAGTTCCAAATTGCCGTCACTCACAGAAAGGCTCTAGGGTTGAAAGTGACTGCCGACTACATGCATTCACGTATTTAAACGTATCACAGAAATGGGCCAAGCCCATTAGAAAGGCTGGGCCGAAAGATGTCGAAGGATAGGGTCCTTGGTCGAAGGATATGTTTCGAGACCCTTCGGACCGAAAGCTGATCCTTCGAATCGAAGGATATGTTTCGAGATCCTTCGAACTGTAGGTCATGTTTCGTGATCTAGATTAAGTGTTTTAATAATAATTCTAACATTATTTTCTACCACAGCAAGTAATCACATATAGGCAAAAATGACAATACGCTTCATTAAAACACAACTCGTACAATTTCAAGTCCACAATCCAAACAACTAAACAGTCAAAGTCAACGCGCATTTAATGCGAAAGTGAAAGTCAGAAACTCGAGTTGTCACACCACAACTATTTGATCCTTAAGAACATCATCCGCACTAAATTCAATCAATGCTCTAGCAAAACTGCTCCTACCCCAGCTATCCGCACACATATCCGATGTATAGCTATCCAATCTTTTTGGAATACCAATATTTGACGCCAACAGACTCAAACCATCATCCGTATAAATGGAAATAGGAACATTATGAAGCTTAACCCAAATAGGAACCAACTTTATTCCCTCCTTTTTCAGGCTGACCGAAGGCGACCAGATATTGAGAAATAAAGGGACTTTACGTATTAGCCAAGGCCCACCCTCCAAAACTTTATTCATTCCCTCCTTTGAATCAAATTTGAAAAAGAAAAAGCCTTCAGCATTCATCATAATCTTAGCAAATCCAAATCTCGACCAAACATTTTTAACATAATACTCAACAACCGGAAACAGCAATCTATTCCCCAGAAAATAGCCAAATAAAACATTATCGAACCTGTCTTGAACCGTTTTAACTACCTCCCTCGGAATCACGATATCAGCTTCCTGATGAGTCTCCATCGGGTCCAACTTCCTGAAATTAACTTCACGCTTAGGCTTAGAATTCGTCATCACCTTTTGAGCATAAGACACCTGGTCTTCCTGTTGTTTATCCGCATAGACATTCTCCACCGTGACAGTAATTTTCTCCAACTCATCAATAACATTGACCAGCCGAGGCTCCTTTTGATTATTCAACACAACTCCACGTCTCAGTGCCAAAGGTTTGCCATCAATATTCAGAGTTCTCTTTCCAAAACCCTTAATAACCATTGGAGGTTTTCCATACAATTCTTGTATGATAGCCGGTTCATCATTCATGGTTGGGTGTTTTCCAAACAGTTCAACGATATTGGGAGGTTTAGAAGCCATGGTTGACTCAACTCCCTAACATGCAGACGTAAACCAAAGGCAAGGTTCAAAACAAAAACAACCGAGTAGTCAGGAACAGCAGCAAACCCTAACCAGTTTAATGCAACAAACACTCCGGAATAGTGACATAGGCTTAACATACCTTAAATAACCTTTACATAACTTAGAAATAAGTTTTGGATGGTTTGTTATGCCGAAATCAAGTTTATTCGCTTACAGGGACTAAATTTGACAAACGAACAATCCGGAACTTGATCATAAGTTAAACACACCCTAAATATCCTTTACATATCTTAGAAATAGGCTTTGAGGGATTCGGTGTGTTAAAATAAACTTTATGCTCATTCAGCGACTAAAAGCGTCAAAAAGTGCATAAGTTTGCATTTTCGCGCATATCTTACGTTCTGAATACATCCGGACATCCAAAAGTTTATGTAAGCATTAAAATATTTTATTTTAGTGTTTGGCATGATAAAAATCCATTCGTCGCGCAATTTGGATCGTTTTTGCGTCCGTTACGACTTTTTTTTTTTGGGTAAAGGGTTACCCCGGTGAATTTTTATAAAGAATCAAAGAACAGGGTGTGACAAGAGTTTGACACACACTACTAGGCTCGACATGCCAAGCCTAGGCAACACAAAACAAACAACTCACAAACGGCCCAAACAAAACTAAACAACCCGAAAAAACAAAACTAACTAACTGCTAAACTAGCAAACTAGACTCGCAATTAGCCCGGTTCGTCTTCTTTTACTCCCCATGTTTCCAACAGCTTCCTATAATTCACGTCTCTTCCGATCATGAACCCCATCATACGAAGCCGTACCATATCCAAAATAATCTGTGCCACCATCTCTTCCTTCCTGTAAGTGTTGGAAAACAGCCGGTTATTCCGTTCTTGCCATATAAAATAAGTAGAGGCCGCTACCACAAGCTTGCAAACAATGTGTTCCAGTTTCTTTGAACTCGCATTCAGCTCTATCCACACCATTATTGAGCTCCATGAATCGTTTACATTTACCATATCAACTTTTCCTTTGACAATGCTCCAAATCTTGGCCGCATAAGTGCATTGAAAGAATAAATGGTCTCTTGAGTCTCGCCCATAGTTACAAAGTGGACAGCACATAAGACGTAAATTCGTTTCACTCCCCGCTTCCCAGACTGCCAATCTGTCTTGAGTCTTCAGCTTATTCTTTAGAACTAACCAAAGATAAAAAGAGTGTCTTGGAATGCATTGGCCATACCACACCATATTCACCCAAGCCACCTTGTTATCCCTTACCCGAAGATTATTCCAAGCTTCCCAAGAGCTAAACTGCACAATTTTCCCTTCCACAGATCTCCATCCCAGTCTGTCAACCGAATCAGGAACTAGAGCAGGAGCCATGACATCTATGAGTACTGGGAATAAATCATACCATGCCTGAGGCCACCTCCAGTTGCCATCAGCGTCTACAAGCTCCGCAACCGTAGTTTGCAAATTAAAACCCGCTTTGGCAGTTCTCCTTGGCGTAATAAAGTTTCGAATTGGACTGCATAAGCACCAATTATCATTCCACGCATTAGTCTGGGAACCACTCCCAATTAACTTCCAAACATAATGTCTGACCAACGGATGAATAGATAAAATCTTTCGCCAACTCCAAGTCAAAGCACCACGGCTTTGAATCTCCCAAAAATTTCTGCCTTTTATCTTGTAAGAATGGATCCATTTGACCCACAGGGATTCCCGGTTGCTAATAATGCTCCAAATATGCGACATCATAAGAGCTTTGTTCACATCTTAAATATTTCGGATTCCAAGACCCCCCTCATCCGTAGGCAGACAAACATCCTTCCACGCGACTTTAGACCGGATACTCCCCGTAGCCCCCCCGTTCCAAAGAAATCTTCGCATTCTCTTTTCCAGATCCTTCACTATACGCATTGGCAAAATGAATACCGAGGCCCAATACGTATACATGGCTGCAAGAACAGAGTTAAGGAGCTGCAATCGACCTGCAAAGGATAACAATTTAGACATCCAATTATCAAGCTTCCTCTCCATACGTTCCACCAGAACCCGACAATCTCTAAAAGACAGCTTAGTAGAGATTAAGGGAACCCCCAGATAGCGAACCGGAAGTTCACCCTCACGAAACGGCAGCAAACTCAAAATCTCATCTTTTACATGGCTTGGAACATTGCAGAAAAAGACCGTACTCTTGGGCAAACTAGGGACCAGGCCCGAAACACTAGTGAACTTCTCCAAAACATTCCGAATAAGCTGAACCGATCCAGTATCACCATTAACAAAAACAAATAAATCATCAGCAAATGATACGTTGATAATCTTTTGTTTATAACAGTGACTATGGAACTTGAACGCAGGATTTAACGCCATCTTTTGTAACATGAGAGATAACACCTCCATAATCAACGTGAATAGGTACGGGGACATTGGATCTCCTTGACAAAGACCCCGTTTCCTTGAAAAGTAACCACGCAACTCGCCATTTACGCTAACCGAGTAGGATACCGTTGTAACACACGCCATAATCCAAGCAACCATTTTTCTGTGAAATCCAAACCGGACTAAAATAGCTTCTAAAAAAGACCAGCTTACAGTATCATAAGCTTTCTGGATGTCAATCTTCAAGGCACACCTCGGAGGACCACGATCCACATGATAATTATGCATAAGCTCCTGCGTAATAAGAATATTATCAGATATCTTTCTACCGGGAATAAACGCCGACTGGTTGATGTTCACTAGAGTCCCCAAACATCCCTTCACATGATTGGTGATTATTTTGCTGATACACTTATATATCACATTACAACATGATATTGGCCTGTAATCAAGAAATGAATTTGGCGTATCAATCTTTGGCACCAATGCTAAAAACGTATGGTTAATTTGCTTAAGTATTTTCCCATTATTAAAAAAATCACACACCGCCTTAGTAACTTTACCGCCCACAACATCCCAGGCATTTTTAAAAAACGCTGAAGTGTATCCGTCCGGACCTGGAGCCTTATTCTCCCCTATACTGAACATAGCCTGTTTAACTTCATCATCGGTAACCTGTCTCACCATATTCTCCGCCACATTCTGCTGCAAAACATTAACAAACAAATCTGCCTCATCCAACCTAGTCACTTGATCTTCAGTACCCATGAAACCTGAATAATGGTTCAACAAAGCAGCCGCAACATCAACTCCCTCATACTGGTTCCCATTCGTATCCTTAATGCAATTGATTTTACTTCTAGCATTCCTACTCTTCACACAATTATGAAAGTAGGAAGTATTTGAATCACCCGCACATAACCATTGCACTTTAGATTTTTGTTTCAAGAAGCACTCCTCATCATAAACCGCTGACTTGAAATCTCGCAAACAGATAGTCTCAGATAACCGAATAGCAGCATCAAAAGGATGAGCTTCCACCTGTTTTTGAATCTGGTCCAGCTCATTCCGTAACTCTGTAACTCTTTTATGGAGATTACCTTGCTTACGCAATATCCTCCGAAAATGCGATTTCAGGCCCTTCATTTTCTTAACCACAGAAAACATGGTTTTAGTCCATTCGGACATAACAGCTTGGCGGAACTCTGGCTTTGTGACAATAAAATTAGGGAATTTAAATGGTTTAGGCCGGTCCGTAGACATGGAAAATAACTTCAAGATAGCAGGAGCATGATCAGAAACACAGAAAGGCTGAAACATAGCATAAGCATCCGAGAAAACATCAATAAGTTTGATGTTACCCATAATACGGTCGATCTTCTTTAGCATTCCTACCCCATCCCTTGGTTTTTGATTCCAAGTATAATGCAACCCATGACTCTTAACATCGATCAATTCTGCCTCTTGAATACACTCATAAAATTCTCGCATAGCTATTGTGTGGGATGATGACCCCATCATAAAATCCTTCATATTCAAAGCGGCATTGAAATCACCCATTACAACCCAAGGGGTATCATGAGTGAGGCCTTTAAAGTTACACAAATCAGCCCACAAGCTTCTCCTATCCTGATACTTGTTTTCCGTATACACAAAAGAACAAAATATCTTCTTTTTGACTGATTTTAACAATACCTGAGCATGAATAACCTAGTCTGATTGGGATATAACCAAAAGATCAATATCATCTGCATTCCACCCCAATATCACCCTCGTACCTCTCTGACACATACCTCCGTTCGATGTCCACTTCCAACTCCGAAAAACCTTCTCACATATCTTATTCAGCTTATTAACATCCACATGAGACTCTAAAATGGCACAAACACTTAAATGATTCTCCGCAATAAAATGACGAACCTCACTTTGTTTCAGGGGTTGGTTCAAATCCCTTATGTTCCAAGCTGCTAAGCTACCCATTAAAACCATTGTCACCGGGAGTGCTTGCCCCCTCAGAAGATTTAGTATTCATGTTACCGCTCATAAAATCAGCCATCTCTGTCGGGTTCAACTCATTAACTTCATCAGGTTGTTGTATACGAGTACCATGATTTTCATCAATCATCGACTTGGCACTAGTCGGATCCCTTTTCTCATCATTCTTATTATTATCAAGCACCGCAAAGGAGTTTGACAACCGCACATCCGAATTATCCCCCTTCGTCCCAGACGTACTTGCATGATTTTTATTAGTCTTAGGTTTATACACAACCTTAGGTTTCTGCTTTTTTTTAGGGAACGAGTACCTCGCCATCCTCCTGTTATCAGTAACAAAACCCTCCTCATCAACAGTAACTGTCACACACTGGCTTTGCGGAAGCGTGGTTATTTTGGTGTGACTTCTTAATACCATAGCTTAATCATAACAAAGCTATATGAATTAAAAACATGCAAGATCATCCATTAAGTTTTGAAAACCAAATACAATACCATTGTTTTAACAGGAATACGCCCTAACAACCACAACCTTGTTCAACAACATTACAAACATAAATATAGCATAAACACAGTTTAAGGACTGTGACTTGTCCAGGAAAGAGTCACATTCCCTAAACCCTGGGTGACCTCGGAAACTAGTGCAGCGGGAAAACGTGCCATACCGTGCTAGATCTTTTAATTCCCTGAAATACATGTAAGTTGAAAAATCAACAATAATGTTGAGCGAGTTCATGTGTTTAGTATGTGCGCGCGAATAAACCTTTATAATCATTGTAAGTGTGAATATTTTGTAAACTCTGGTATGAAAGCAAATAAGGAAACATATCAGTTAATGTGTATCCACATGGTCCAACCTGCGGGTGCATGGGAAGGGATAGGACAAGGTCACCACATGGTCCAATCTGCGGGCGCATGGGTGGTGTTACGACAAGGTCACCATATGGTCCAACCTGCGGGCGCATGGGTGGTGTTAAGACAAGGTCACCACATGGTCCAACCTTAGGGCGCATGGGTGAGGTTTGTTATGCTCAAATAGGCCTATCACTTGTATCCCTCGATCGTACTACGAGGACTAATGTTCTTAAGGTTTCACCTACCCAAATCACATAACCTAACAGTTCCTTCCTTAGCTGACTATACCATGTAAGAAATATTCGTAATCATAGTAACATGTATTTCACCCACGCAGTTTAGAAAACTGAAAACAGTTATGAGAAAAGGGGGACATGAACTCACAGTGGTGCGTCTCTACCAAGTGTATCTCCTGCTCAAGCAGCCGTGCCTTAGCTTAAGGTTTAAGTTTTTGGGAAATAGTTAGACAACTATTTCGTGTCTATTTTTTTGTAAATACTTGGTAATTATTTTCCTTCCCAAGGATGGGGGATTTAATACATGCGTGTTCGTAAAATTTGAAATACATTATTAAGTCTCACTTAATATATTTTATTTCTTACTCCAAAATATAAATATTCTTCCCAAAAATATTATATTTTATTCCATTTAATTTTACCCAAAATAATACTTCTAACGAAATACACACTTATGCGTATTTTCTGAAAATACGTAAGTTACGGATATAGATCGGGTGGTAATAATAATACCGTTGTAACTTAAATATTTATTGTGAAGGCGTTCGTATTATTTTGGAGCCGTTAATATTTAGTAATATTATTTTTACCCTAAAAATAATATTTACGTAGTTCACAAAATAATCACAAAATTTTACACAAGTGTTGTTATGCAAATATATATTCTAAATATATATTTTAGCAAGTTTTATTTAGTGAAAATCCCACCTCCGACACTTGCTTAATTTGTAATAAAAATCGTGACGAAATTTATTTGGAAAAATAAGTTAAAATATATCCATAACACTTGTGATAAAAATATTTACAAGTGTTAGATCTTTGGAAAAATTTCGTCAGAGTTTCCTCTGTAACTGAAGGTGGCCACGCTTTCAAGCGTATCATTTTCTTTTATAATTCAAATCAACAATGTTCCCAACATTAACAAATGATATATCAACATCAACTAGTCCAAAATAGATATAAATCGCATAACACATGAACTTGTGGTTTGTGTAAGATATGTAGTAACCTTTCCCATATTTTAGTAGATCTTTTATAAATAGACTCGGTTTCTTCGAGAACCTTGTTATTAAAGAAGATACCTTTCTACAACTTCTTGTCCAAAATTTATAAAAATAATTCTTTGTTAAAACTTTTTGTTACACAAGTGTCTACACACTTGTGTGTTCACGAGAATTACTTTTGTTTAGGAAGGATCCGGCTTTAAAATTATGATTTCATTTTACACTTGGTCCTTCGAAAATACCACTTGTAGATCCGTAGATCCACTAGTTTAGAACTCCATTTTGTAAGAAAAATTGTTTTTACACAAGTTCATGGTTATAAGTAGTAGTGGTCTTCATCTAACCACTTTTCACACTATAACATACACTAGGTCATGTTCCATGAACATGACTTAGTCGGGTCAGATGACGATCCGAACTAACACTAGCATAAAACAACACTAAATAATCATAACAAGACAAGTTTTATAATTTTTACACCAATATTCATCTATTACCCACTTGATTATATTATTTTAGTAGACTTTAAATTTTGTTCTCACATGTTCATAAATTTCAACCGTCAAAATTCTTATTAACCACTTTAGAATAGATCAAAAAGGCGTTTAGAGTCACTTACTACTAGCTCGAGGCTAGGGAAGAAACTAGTCGAAAAATAGGTGGTTAAAAGCAACGTAGTGAGGTCCTTAGCAATCCGCAAGCACCGGGCTTCCTCGTATGTGACCCTTCACACTTGAATATACTTGGATTTGCTTGGATGAAATCAAAATGTGGGTGTGCTAGGCTTTGGTTCTCGGCCGAGAGGTTCAAGAGAAAAGAGTTCAAAATTTTTTTTTTTTTTTTTTTTTTGTGAAATGTTGAAGTGGATGAAATGCTTATCCATAATCCTTATTATATACCATCACCCACTAAACCCATTGGATTTTATGTCATGTAGATATTGGACAAGGATTAGTATAATATTAAAAAAAGGTGGGGTGTGTTCCCTTAAGGTAATCCGATCGGTTATGGGGGGGGGGGGGGTTGCACTATAGTTCAATTTCAACTAATAAATTAATCACTAGTTATGTTAATTAGGTACTTGAATTAAGTTATTAATGTGTAGTATTTTATAACGGGTGTTGGGGTGTTCGGGTACCCTAACTAGCTCAGAGAAACAAAACAATGTCAATGACAATATTTTTATGTCCCGGGTTAAGTCCGGTTGTACAGTTGGATATTACTCCATTAAAGCGCTAAATAATTATTTAAAGTGTCGTAAATTTTATCTTTAGTGAGACAATTTATTCCCGACACTATGGAAAGTGTCTAGTAATATTTTTCCAACTTTTTGCACTTTACTAGTTTAGGTAAAAGCTGATTTTTTTTATTTAAAGTGTAGAATTTTGTACTCAAAGTACGTTTTAGGCACATCCGGTCACTGTAACTTATTCCTAGTGACGCAGTTCTACAACCCTTATATCCCTACACTCACCACTAGTGTAGCAAACTATCTCAGGCTCTTACAGGCCTTAGAGGCAGTACCTGCCTGTTGCTGGCTATATCAGCATGTTTGATAGGTTATCCGTTCATGGTGCTACTGTGCTTTCGTGCATCAAGATTGTCACTAGAGTTCAGTATGTAAATAATGTAGTGACAGCAAACAGAGTATGATGCAAGTATGTACAAGTATCAGTATTTCAAGTAGCGCTTTATCCACAAGTTCAAGTAAGCACAGTAATTAAGCAGTAATTAATTATTAATTAAGTCGTACGGATACCTGGTTTAGTGAGGGTTGTCACATTCTCCCCCCGTTAGAAAAATTTCGTCCCGAAATTTTAAGTTCTGCTTCTAGAAGCAGGGTTCTTGGGAAATAAGTGGGGGTATTTCTCTTTCATCCGGTCCTCACGCTCCCAGGTGTATTCAGGACCATGTATGGCATTCCAACGAACCTTGACGAGCTTGACACTGTTCCGCCGGGTCTTGTTTACCTTCCAATCCGTGACCTCAACAGGTTCTTTAACGAAGTGGAGCGTGTCGTCAACTTGAATTTCACCGGTAGGAATGGCAACAGTATCTTGAGTTGGACTCTTCTTCAGATTGGATACATGGAACGTATCGTGAACTCCATTCAGTTCAGCAGGTAGGTCCAACTTGTATGCTACTAACCCGATTCTTTCCAAGATCTTGAACGGTCCAATATACCTCGGATTCAACTTCCCACGCTTCCCAAAGCGTGCCACACCCTTCCAGGGTGATACCTTCAACAACACCATATCACATACTTCAAACTCTAGAGGTTTCCTTTTTAGATCCGCGCAGGATTTTTGTCGGTCACGAGCCGCACTGATGCGATCTCGGATCTGTGCAATCTTATCTGTGGTTTCCTAAACCATGTCAGGACCAACCAACTGTCTATCACCAGCGTCAGACCAACAGAGCGGTGATCTGCATTTGCGCCCATATAAAGCTTCGAAAGGCGCGACACCAATACTGGTGTGGTAGCTGTTGTTGTATGAAAACTCAACCAGAGGCAAATGCTTATCCCAGCTACCGCCCAAATCCATAACACATGCTCTCAGCATGTCCTCTAACGTCTGAATCGTCCGCTCGCTTTGACCGTCGGTCTGCGGGTGAAAAGCGGGGCTCATATTCAACTTTGAGCCAAAGGCTTCTTGGAAGGATTGCCATATCCTTGATACGAATCTCCCGTCTCTATCGGAGATAATCGAGAGAGGTACTCCATGGCGTGTAACAATCTCTCGCATGTATATTTCGGCCAATTTGCTCGTATTATCCTTTTCTCGGATAGGTAAGAAGTGTGCTGACTTCGTTAATCGGTCCACTATCACCCAGATGGTGTCATGGCCTCTTGGCGTTCTTGGCAATTTCGTAATAAAATCCATGGAGATTTGTTCCCATTCCACTTGGGAATCTCTGGTTGTTGCAGAGGTCCTGAAGGCTTCTAGTATTCCGCTTTAACCTTAGCGCAAGTTAAACATTTGCTCACATAAACAGCCACATCGCCTTTCATCCTAGGCCACCAATAATAATCTTTAAGATCATGGTACATCTTATCCGCTCCAGGGTGGATAGAGTACCGTGACTTGTGAGCTTCATCGAAAATAACCTTCCTTAAGCCTCCAAACAAAGGAACCCAAATCGTTTTCTCAAAACACAACGTTCCTTCCTTGTTTGGTATCAATAACTTCTCCATCCCACAGAGATACTCTTCTTCAAGGTTTCTCTCCTTGAGAGCTTCTCTCTGCGCGGCACGAATGCACAGAGGAAAATCGGTTCGTATAACCATTTCCAAAGCCCTAACCCTTATGGGCTTGATTCTCTCTTTTCGACTTAGGGCATCGGCGACCACATTCGCCTTCCCTGGATGATACTTAATCTCGCAGTCGAAATCGTTCAACAGCTCAACCCATCGTCCTTGCCTCATATTCAACTCCTTTTGGTTGAATATGTGCTGGAGGCTCTTGTGATATGTGAAGATTGTGCACTTCGTACCATAAAGGTAGTGTCTCCAGATCTTTAAAGCAAAAACCACTGCGCCGAGTTCCAAATCGTGTGTGGTGTAGTTCTTTTCATGTACCTTCATCTGGCGTGACGCGTAGGCAATAACCTTTTGGCGTTGCATCAACACACAACCCAATCCTTGACGCGATGCGTCGCAGTATACCACAAATTCATCTGTACCCTCTAGTAGGGCTAAGATTCGCGCGTTGCAAAGCTTATCTTTCAATACCTGAAACGCTTCTTCCTGTTTGATTCCCCAATCAAACTTCTTGTCCTTCTGAGTGCGGAGCGTCAATGGTTGAGCGATCTTTGAAAAGTTCTCGATGAATCTTCGGTAATAGCCAGCCAAACCCAAGAATTGCCGAATCTCGGTTGGCGTCTTTGGCGTTTCCCAATCCTTGATCGCCTCGATCTTGGTTGGATCCACGTGGATTCCATCTCCATTTACCACGTGCCCAAGGAATTGCACTTCTCTTAGCCAAAACTCGCACTTAGAGAATTTGGCGTATAGCTGTTCCTTCTTCAACAGCTCCAAAATGGCTCTTAAATGCTGTTCGTGCTCAGCCTTCATCTTTGAGTAGATCAAGATATCATCGATGAACACGATCACGAACTTATCCAAGTACGGCTTACAAACTCGATTCATCAAATCTATGAACACTGCAGGTGCGTTTGTCAAACCAAACGGCATAACCAAAAACTCGTAGTGCCCATAACGAGTTCTGAAGGCTGTCTTTGGAATACTCTCCTCCTGTATCCTTAACTGGTGGTAACCAGATCGCAAATCGATCTTCGAATAGAAGCTTGAACCTTGCAGTTGATCAAACGGATCATCAATTCTTGGCAGAGGGTATCTATTCTTGATCGTCAGCTTGTTCACCTCCCGGTAGATGATGTTTATTTGAAAATCATCATCCTTCTTTTTGACGAGTAGTAATGGGGTTACCCCAAAAGGGAATTTTGTTCTGTTATCTTCCTTCTCTATCCATTGCTAAAGCTTCTCTATCAATCCTTGCATCTCCGAAAATGTAAGTCGCTACGATGCATTGACTACGGGTGCAGTGCCTGGAATTAAATTGACGCGGGATTCGACTAATCGTTGAGGAGACGATTCAGGCAAGTCTTCGAGGAAGACTTCAGGGTATTCTCCAATCACAGGGATATCTTCGGGTTTTGGTTCTTCGGCTTCTTTTTCCACGACATGAGCCAAGAATGCAACACATCCTTTGTGCGAAAATTTTTGTGTCTTCTTTGCCTGATAATCCGTAGGAGCGGATCCTGCTCCATGAATCACAATCATTTCTCCGTTCGTCGTCGGGGTGCGGATGACAATCTCCGCTGGGTTGTTCGACAACCAGTCCATCCCAATTATCACATCGAAGCTTCCGTCAGGCTTGTTCTATCGAGAACTGGGTATCTAGGTTACTTACTACTAAAACAACTATATTTTCTGAAGCTAAAATTTGACAATACTGTCAAATAGAGCGTAACATTGACTATTATGAGACGTACCGATATCCACGCTTGGATTCTATCCCCGCTGTTGAGCTTTCATCCACGTGCCTGAGTGTTCTTAGGGCAATACTTCCTGAAATGCCCCACATCACCGCAATTAAAACATGCTTGGCCACAGCCTTGATCATCACCATCCCTGCCTTGATAGTTGTCGTCGTTGTTATTTCCTCCGCGATTTCCGTTACCATCTTGACCTCTATTTCCATGTTCAGTACCTTGCCGACATGTTTCCTTGACATGTCCCACCTTGCCACAGTTACGACATTTTCCATATCTACACCGCCCGTTATGGTGACGTCGACAGTTGTCGCACTTTGGTAGGATACCCGTGTACTCTTTTCTCTTTTTGGCCTTGTCGTCGCTACTCGACTGGGTACCCTGTTTGAAATTCGCCAACTTCCTCTTGTTGTCCCCAGATGACTCTACATGAGTCTCCTTCTTCTCCTCAGTGGCTGAAAATTTGTTCATCCTGACTGCCTCTTCCGTCAGGGCTACACTTAGATTGATGGCCTCAGAGATTGTTGCAGGCTTTGATGCCGTTACCATGCTCATGATTTGGGGTGCCAATCCCCAAATGAAATGCTCAATCCTTTTAAACTCCGGATCTACCATGTAAGGAACGATACGCGATAGAACTTGGAACTTCTCCACATACTCAGCTATTTTTGGACCTTCCATTTTCAAGTTCCAGAACTCAGTTTCTACCTTCTGGCTTTCTGTTCTCGAACAGTACTTTTTATGCATTAGCTCTTTCAGCTCGTCCCACGATAGAGCATACGCAGCAGCCTCACCCATTGTCTGAACCTGAAGTTTCCACCATGACAGAGCCCCATCTCGGAACAGCCCGGAAATGTATGTGACCTGATCTCTTGGGGCGCATTTGCTCGCACGCAAAACAGTGTCCGTTTTCTCAATCCAGCGTACGAAGGCTATGGCACCCCCAGTGCCATCGAAATGTAGGGGCTGGCAGCCTAAGAACTGCTTGTAGGTGCAGCCGTTGGGTGGGTTATTTCCTGAGGTACCTCCGTTGCGCTCGGAGTGATGGGCTCGTATTGTGCGATGACTGCAGCAATGATTCCCTGAAGTTCCGCCTCGTTGGTGGGTATGCATACATCCCGTCTTGGAGGCATCTTCTAAATGATGATCGTATGGGTCAGGTCATAGTAAGTAAAGTGTACGTAAGTATACAACAATATCAACACATAACATCTCATGTTATAGAACATAAACAATAGATTACTGCGATTGCATTGCCACAAATCGAGACCAGAATGTAAGGTTTACAGGTACCCAACTGTATCATACATCATCAATGACTTAGTAGGTGACGACCCTAGGCAAGTCATGCGATCGCTGGACATGTTCAGGAATCTCTGGTTCGTCCATTTTCAAATTCCAGGACTCCATCTCAAGCTCCTGTTATTCCAGTCTTAGAACCATATTTCTCCTTAATCATTTCCTTGAGCTCGTCCCAGCTCAGTGCATAAGCAGTATTTGTACCAAGGGTCTGAATCTGAAGATCCTATCATGAGAGTGTGCCATCTAGAAATGACCCCGAGGTAAAGGTAACACTCTGTTGGGGTGAACAGTTAGTCATTCTTAGAATGGAGTCAATTTTTTTTTCGGACCAACGACAAATGCAATGGCGCTTCCTGTTTCGACGAAGTTCAAAGGCTTGCAGTTCAGGAACTGCTTATAGGTGCGGTCAGTTGGGGGGGGGGGTTATTCCCAGTAGTGCCATCGCTGCACTTAATGCGGAGTGCTTCATGTCATGCATTTGCCTGTGAGATGCGTTTTTGCAGCTCGGCTCCTATCCTTGGCAACATACTGGTGTTTGTGTCACGCCTGGGTGGCATTCTCTTCTGCCGAAATGGCATGAAGTGGGTTAGACAACTTTCCAATTGTCTAGGAGATACAGAGCACCATAAGCCATCATGTACTCACCTAATTTTACACGTAAATATACTCAATGTATGGGTGGGGAAATAAATTACTGAGCCTTCACATAGGCTTGCCAATTTGGCTTGTTGCTTGAAATAGAATGAACTCGAGGCTTCATCGCCTTGGTCATTCGTGTTCGAGTTATTTCCTGCCACATTGGTTTTCATTAGCTTGACCCGCACAGTCCACCAGGATTCTGTGCACTACAAGTCGTTATTACGTGGGCCCCCGTAATAATAAATTGTCTTGCACAGTTACCCCAAATTTTCTCTCGTCCAAGCAGATGATCAATCAAGGAGCAACAGCAGGTGCATCGGCATGAACAAGGTCATGCTCCAATGCGGTGTTAGGAGCAATGCCTGGCTCAGGGGCCACGGCTGGCTCCGAATCAACAAACTCCATCTCAAAATCAGCTGGATTAATCATCACAGGGGGTTACAGGATCCTCCAAGGGCTGGTCTAAGTGTATGAACTCAAGGTCATGGTCTGGATCAAAACCAGGTGGAAGAACAAGATCACCCTCAATACTGTGATCAAACTCAAAGCTGTGTGCGGGAACCGGTGCAGCTGATGATGCCGTATCAGGGTCGGCGTCGTGTGAATGGTGCTGCACTCCCTGTATATGCGAAAATGCGGATGTCAGAAACTCAAATGAGTCTGGGACAGGGGAATGGGCATGAGTTTCCCCTGCAGGAGCGTCCGCAAGCAATAGGCTAATACCAGCAGCAATAGGGCCTCGCCCTCGAATGGGTCCTCCTCTAGTAGATCGTTATCGTCGTCAGAGGCCACGTCGGGGAGGGGGGGCATATCAACAACAGGATAAGCGGCAAGGGGCACAGGAGCAGGGATTACCGCGAGTGGCAAATTCCCAACAAGATGGCCATCAGTAGGCTCTGCTACGACTTCAGGCAGCGCAAAAGGGCTGAAAGTCGTCATTGTCTGTGCCGGTAGTATCGGAAATGTACATCTCGTGCTCCGATGAAACAATGTCGTCTTATACTATGGCCATGGGATTCGTAGTGTCCATCTTTCTAGCACATGATGAAAGCATGACGTTTGTAACACAAACACATATACGTATAACAATCATATAATCATATAAACATGTTAGTCACAATAAACAATCAAACAATTCTCCTAGTCCCACTAGCCTCCCAGTCTCCTAGACTGACACTCCTAGTCCCACTAGCCAAATTCCTCCCAGTCTCCAAGACTGCTCTATTATCTACCTCGACCACTTAGATCGAGCCTCGGCCTCCATGACCGAGCCTCAGCCTCCATGACTGAGCCTACTCTTCCTAGTCTCACTAGCCATCTACCTCGATCTCTAAGATCGAGCCTCGGCCTCCAAGACCGAGCCTCAGCTTCCAAGACTGAGTCTAAATAATAAATAAATAAAATGTGCTCAACATTTGTTTATAAAAAGGTTTTGGATCTGGACTTAAGTGGTATGCAGTAAAAATGTTTTCGTGAGAGCCCTAGTGATCATAGTCTAGACTCGAGAAGGAATCCTAGTTCGCTATGATCAGAGCTCTGATACCAAGCTGTCACACACTGGCTTTGCGGAAGCGTGGTTATTTTGGTGTGACTTCTTAATACCATAGCTTAATCATAACAAAGCTATATGAATTAAAAACATGCAAGATCATCCATTAAGTTTTGAAAACCAAATACAATACCATTGTTTTAACAGGAATACGCCCTAACAACCACAACCTTGTTCAACAACATTACAAACATAAATATAGCATAAACACAGTTTAAGGACTGTGACTTGTCCAGGAAAGAGTCACATTCCCTAAACCCTGGATGACCTCGGAAACTAGTGCAGCGGGAAAACGTGCCATACCGTGCCAGATCTTTTAATTCCCTGAAATACATGTAAGTTGAAAAATCAACAATAATGGTGAGCGAGTTCATGTGTTTAGTATGTGCGCGTGAATAAACCTTTATAATCATTGTAAGTGTGAATATTTTGTAAACTCTGGTATGAAAGCAAATAAGGAAACATATCAGTTAATGTGTATCCACATGGTCCAACCTGCGGGCGCATGGGAAGGGATAGGACAAGGTCACCACATGGTCCAATCTGCGGGCGCATGGGTGGTGTTACGACAAGGTCACCACATGGTCCAACCTGCGGGCGCATGGGTGGTGTTAAGACAAGGTCACCACATGGTCCAACCTTAGGGCGCATGGGTGAGGTTTGTTATGCTCAAATAGGCCTATCACTTGTATCCCTCGATCGTACTACGAGGACTAATGTTCTTAAGGTTTCACCTACCCAAATCACATAACCTAACAGTTCCTTCCTTAGCTGACTATACCATGTAAGAAATATTTGTAATCATAGTAACATGTATTTCACCCCCGCAGTTTAGAAAACTGAAAACAGTTATGAGAAAAGGGGGACATGAACTCACAGTGGTGCGTCTCTACCAAGTGTATCTCCTGCTCAAGCAGCCGTGCCTTAGCTTAAGGTTTAAGTTTTTGGGAAATAGTTAGACAACTATTTCGTGTCTATTTTTTTGTAAATACTTGGTAATTATTTTCCTTCCCAAGGATGGGGGATTTAATACATGCGTGTTCGTAAAATTCGAAATATGGGATTTAATATATACGAGGCATGTCCTGTATATGAACTAGTGTGGAATTCATCCTCACTACTTGTACTTATTTGCGGTTTATAATAGAATCACCGGGGTAACCCTTTACCAAAAAAAAAAAAAAAATTCGAAATACATTATTAAGTCTCACTTAATATATTTTATTTCTTACTCCAAAATATAAATATTCTTCCCAAAAATATTATATTTTATTCCATATAATTTTACCCAAAATAATACTTCTAACGAAATACACACTTATGCGTATTTTCTGAAAATACGTAAGTTACGGATATAGATCGGGTGGTGATAATAATACCGTTGTAACTTAAATATTTATTGTGAAGGCGTTCGTATTATTTTGGAGCCGTTAATATTTAGTAATATTATTTTTACCCTAAAAATAATATTTACGTAGTTCACAAAATAATCACAAAATTTTACACAAGTGTTGTTATGCAAATATATATTCTAAATATATATTTTAACAAGTTTTATTTAGTGAAAATCCCATCTCCGACACTTGCTTAATTTGTAATAAAAATCGTGACGAATTTTATTTGGAAAAATAAGTTAAAATATATCCATAACACTTGTGATAAAAATATTTACAAGTGTTAGATCTTTGGAAAAATTTCGTCAGAGTTTCCTCTGTAACTGAAGGTGGCCACGCTTTCAAGCGTATCATTTTCTTTTATAATTCAAATCAACAATGTTCCCAACATTAACAAACGATATATCAACATCAACTAGTCCAAAATAGATATAAATCGCATAACACATGAACTTGTGGTTTGTGTAAGATATGTAGTAACCTTTCCCATATTTTAGTAGATCTTTTATAAATAGACTCGGTTTCTTCGAGAACCTTGTTATTAAAGAAGATACCTTTCTACAACTTCTTGTCCAAAATTTATAAAAATAATTCTTTGTTAAAACTTTTTGTTACACAAGTGTCTACACACTTGTGTGTTCACGAGAATTACTTTTGTTTAGGAAGGATCCGGCTTTAAAATTATGATTTCATTTTACACTTGGTCCTTCGAAAATACCACTTGTAGATCCGTAGATCCACTAGTTTAGAACTCCATTTTGTAAGAAAAATTGTTTTTACACAAGTTCATGGTTATAAGTAGTAGTGGTCTTCATCTAACCACTTTTCACACTATAACATACACTAGGTCATGTTCCATGAACATGACTTAGTCGGGTCAGATGACGATCCGAACTAACACTAGCATAAAACAACACTAAATAATCATAACAAGACAAGTTTTATAATTTTTACACCAATATTCATCTATTACCCACTTGATTATATTATTTTAGTAGACTTTAAATTTTGTTCTCACATGTTCATAAATTTCAACCGTCAAAATTCTTATTAACCACTTTAGAATAGATCAAAAAGGCGTTTAGAGTCACTTACTACTAGCTCGAGGCTAGGGAAGAAACTAGTCGAAAAATAGGTGGTTAAAAGCAACGTAGTGAGGTCCTTAGCAATCCACAAGCACCGGGCTTCCTCGTATGTGACCCTTCACACTTGAATATATTTGGATTTGCTTGGATGAAATCAAAATCTGGGTGTGCTAGGCTTTGGTTCTCGGCCGAGAGGTTCAAGAGAAAAGAGTTCAAAATTTTTTTATTTTTTTTTTTTTGTGAAATGTTGAAGTGGATGAAATGCTTATCCATAATCCTTATTATATACCATCACCCACTAAACCCATTGGATTTTATGTCATGTAGATATTGGACAAGGATTAGTATAATATTAAAAAAAGGTGGGATGTGTTCCCTTAAGGTAATCCGATCGGTTATGGGGGGGGGGGGGGGGTTGCACTATAGTTCAATTTCAACTAATAAATTAATCACTAGTTATGTTAATTAGGTACTTGAATTAAGTTATTAATGTGTAGTATTTTATAACGGGTGTTGGGGTGTTCGGGTACCCTAACTAGCTCAGAGAAACAAAACAATGTCAATGACAATATTTTTATGTCCCGGGTTAAGTCCGGTTGTACAGTTGGATATTACTCCATTAAAGCGCTAAATAATTATTTAAAGTGTCGTGAATTTTATCTTTAGTGACACAATTTATTCCCGACACTATGGAAAGTGTCTAGTAATATTTTTCCAACTTTTTGCACTTTACTAGTTTAGGTAAAAGCTGATTTTTTTTTTATTTAAAGTGTAGAATTTTGTACTCAAAGTACGTTTTAGGCACATCCGGTCACTGTAACTTATTCCTAGTGACGCAGTTCTACAACCCTTATATCCCTACACTCACCACTAGTGTAGCAAACTATCTCAGGCTCTTACAGGCCTTAGAGGCAGTACCTGCCTGTTGCTGGCTATATCAGCATGTTTGATAGGTTATCCGTTCATGGTGCTACTGTGCTTTCGTGCATCAAGATTGTCACTAGAGTTCAGTATGTAAATAATGTAGTGACAGCAAACAGAGTATGATGCAAGTATGTACAAGTATCAGTATTTCAAGTAGCGCTTTATCCACAAGTTCAAGTAAGCACAGTAATTAAGCAGTAATTAATTATTAATTAAGTCGTACGGATACCTGGTTTAGTGAGGGTTGTCACAGTTACCATCTTAGCCTTACCATTAGGTTTCTTGCTACATGTATTTTCATCATGGCCAAATAAACAACATGTACTACAGCGTAACGGCCTCCACTCATATTCCACTTTAACCCGTTCCATAATAAATCCATCCTCATCCATTTTAGGGATAGCTACAATAATGTGATCCTTTAGCTCGTTGTCAGCATTTATCTCAATCATCGCACGAGCATAACTACTCCTACCCCAATTATTAACACACATATCAGCTGTATAAGAATCTAACCTTTTAGGAACCCCTAACTTCGACGCCAACAAGCTCAATCCATCATCAGTGTAGACCGAAATCGGCACATTGTGCAACTTAACCCATATTGGAACAGTTTTGATACTATCTTTCTTGAGTGTAACCTTCGGAGACCATACGTTCAGAAATAACGGCACTTTTCGTATTAACCATGGTCCTCCTTCCAACACCTTCGTCAAACCTTCCTTTGAATCAAACTTGAAGAAAAAGAAACCTGACGTGTTCATCATAAGTTTTGAAAACCCAAACTTTGCCGATACATTCTTCGCATAATATGTAGGATCGTTCTTCGACCTGTTTGAGTCGTTCAGAGAAGTTCGTATCCGAATTAAGAGGCGGAAACTAATAATTCGGTGCTATTGAAGCTGTATTCACTTTAATATTGCTGTTTTATTGACATCAAACACTATTACACGATCTGACAACACTTCGGCAGAGTACCGGAACAAAACACCATCAACTATAAGTTTTAGAATCGCTCATGTGGACCTATATATAGACTTTCTGGTCCGCTCATACGTACATGTACGTATGAGCGGTCCAACCAATGACAGAAAAGCGGTCCAAGTATTGACACATGAGCGATCCAGATATAACAATGACACAAAAGCGGTCCTAGACTAGTGACTAATAAGCGATCCATATACAACTTGCATTTCTAGGTATCCGTGTCATTTCCGATCTGTTCAATCTTCAAGACTCGATGTAAGACGTAGTCAGCAGATGTAAGTGCACCAACAGACTCCCCCTCGGATGTTGACGGAGTCTTCATAGAGTCTTCGCACATGACTATCTACAATTTTCATCAGTCGATAATCTGCCTCTGAAATAACTGTCGTTCCAAGAATCCTTGTTCTCTATCTTCATCATCATCAAACTCTTCTCTCTTGAATGTTGACACGGTGTCTTCAGACTCCCCCTCTCACACAGCTGGGATCGTAGTCTGGAATTCAAACTTTCACTGGTTCTAAGATCGTTAACAGGCTCCCATCAGGTTCCAGATCGATACCTGGCTCCATTTTCTCTCAGGATCAATATCTGGCTCAAGTCCTGCACAATCTCTACCGAAACATAAGTTTCTTCAAAGATTAAAAACTTTTCATAAATTTAGAAACTATGTTGAACCAAAACTAATAAAGATTTTGCATTCAAGAATATTACTGGTTCTTATCAAAACAATTTTATCATTTACACACAAATACTCCCCAAACCAGTTCTTCAAGTTTAGCACTTTTGAATTTCGAAAATCAGCATCCCAACACCAGTTGTCGAAAATCTTTTTGATTTTTCAAAATTTATGCTAAAACACACCAAAAATCTTTTTGGATTTTTGAATAAAAGTAAATGCCGAAATTGAAATATTTACAGACAATATTTTTGTGAGTTTGTGCAAGAGGATCATATCAGTTATAAAACATATCACAAACACCGTTAAGCTTGATTACATGATAAGTTCTAAACAATTTACCTAGATTGTCAGTATGTTTGTCCACTTAAATTTTCACACAGATTTCAACTGATTCGAGATACGATATTAATGTTTTAAAGACTTAAACTTAATTGTGTATCACTCCACTTGAATATACTCCCGTATCCAGATCCCAAATATTCAGTCTTACAGGTGAATATACCACAGATGATATCTGTAAAGGGGTAGATGCGAAACCGTGAGAGCTCAGGTCAGAACTTCCGTTCAGCAGAGAGATGACGACTCGACTTTTGGTGGGTCCCCTTTAGAGGATCTTTTGTTACAACAGCAAAGGTTACCAATTTTATTGTTTAATCAGTTTGCTGAGGGCGGCGCTTATGTTTCAAAGCTTTTTGCAGAAAGTATTATTCGAGGACTAGGTCAGTATTTCCATACAGCAGAAGTCCCGGAATAATACCCCAGATATCACTGAGCATAAAGACCTAGTATCTCAGAATACGGGACCTTTCAAACAAGATTTCGGGGGTTACCCATATATCCAAGAATAGTTACCCACGAATTAAGTAAGTTTGATTTAGGTTTATATCTCGTTTCAATCTACTAAATGTGCAAAAATCTACTGACACATCCGCAGTAAGATTGTTTATCACATTTTGACTTTACAATTCTTTAGCGTGCTGTGATAGTTCACTGATGTACTATCATTTCCTCTTTTATGCAACAAAATCTCATTTTTCAGTTTTATCATGTTTTTTGTCTTTTTCAGATTTTCTGATGTTTTTGGATTTTCTAAAAATTCTTACTCCCCCTAAAATTCAAATACATCTAAAGAAAATTGAAAACAAACTGTACAGAACATGACAACTGATATCGAAACACTTCAATTCTCCATCCGTTTGGCATAAACAATCAGAACTCCCCCTCACAACAAACTATTTTCCCATAATGATTTCAAAACACTCAAGTTTGTTTTAATCAGTATGGTTTTTCCGGAAAAAAGTTTAGTTGTTTTTACCTTTTGTAAAATTGGGGTTCAAATCATCACTTTGTTTACCAATTTCCTGAATGATAATTAAATCAAGTTCAATTGAATGACCTTGATTTAACCACTTGTAAGATCAACTGGTTCTCATTCTGAACCATTTATAACAATCACAAACGTACAATCACTTGTAAGTTTAGCAATTTAAGCTTCTTCAAACCTGTTTTTCAACCAATTACCATCTGTTAGTTGAATTTTCAAAGTGCCGATTCCTACTCCTCGCTTACAAACCTGGGAGTTCCGGCAAGTCCTGCAACTTCTTAAACAGATTTAGAAACATGCCGATTCATGATCCACAATACCATCTTGGGATCTCCGGCAAGTCAGGTTTTTATTCTTGAAAAAATATATCCACCCAAGCCTGACCTTCCTTGGGTGTAACCTGTGACAACTCGAATTTCCAAGATTTCTATTACGCATTTATTGCACGTTTATTGATTGTTTAATTGTTTGCTTGCAGAATTGGTTTGCTATGAAACTGTATACGTTTTGATATAATATAGTGTTTTGTGGTTGTGCATGGTTAGGTGTTACTTGTGAAAGATTTGTCAAATAATGGAATGTGGTGTTGAAACTGTAATAAATAATACTTAAGGGTGCTTAGGGTTGATAGTGAAACTTTAACAACTCATAACCCTAATCCCCTTCCCTAATCATTCTCTAATCATTCACAAAGAATCAAAACACGTACTTTCACCTCCTCTAATCCTCTCTACAATCATCTCCTCATCCTTCTTGGTTTCACAAGTCTTTTGCATCAAGTTTGATTGTCAATTCATCTAGAATCGAATCAAGGTAATTGTTTAATCATTGTTTGTGATTAATTGTTGATTGATTGATTGATGTTAAAACCCTAGTTCTTCATGTGATAGGCTGTGATTATTGATTTGATTCTGAAATTACTGTGATGACGATGATGATTAGTTGTATGCCTGATGGATCGTTTGTTATATGATAGTTACTGTATCATCGATTTACTGCTTATGATTTTTGTAATGTGAATTAGGGTTTTGGATTGTATGTAAACGTAACTGGTTCAATATAAGAACGTAACTGATATAAACTTGATCATTCGTATGTATGTTGCTTTAAGTCAGAGTTTTTGGATCCTCTTGTCTGAGTTTTGGGTAAAGCATAAAGGTCCGAAGTTTATAAACATATGTTTTGTCTGAGTTTTGAACAACATGCATTGCCCGAGTTTTATGTGAAAGACATAAAGTCCGACTTTTATAAATAGTCAGAGGGGGGGTCCGACCTTTAATGTTAATGGAGGTCCGAGGTTCTTTAAATGATAAATACCCGACTTTAACTTGTGTTATTGTCCGAGTTTCTTAAGGAAAGTGGTATGGTCCGACTTTAAACATGAAAGGTGTCCGAGGTTTATGTGTTGATCATGAATGTCCGAGTTTTTTTTAGCACAAATGCGAAGTCCGAGTTTTACTTAATGACCAAGGGTCCGAGTTTTGGCCCATACCCTAGTCCGACTTTTGATTATCATGGCATATGGTCCGAGTTTCTCAAAATGTTGGTCCGACTTTTGACCCATGTCTCCATTGGTCCGAGTTTCAAACCTCTATCCTCCTGTCCGACTTTTGTATGGTGTTGTGTCCGAATTCTTTAAAGGATTGGATGGGGTCCGACCTTTAAAGGGGGTGTGTAGAGGTCCGAACTTTATAGTATGATTGATTGTCCGAGTGTTAGCTAGGAAGCTTTGCCTGAATGTTTGATAGTACAATGAAATAGCCCGATTGTTTGTTATACGTATGATCTGATGATTGGTTAAACATTAGCCTTATTAACTCTCTTAGTTAGTAAACTATGTTAGAGTGTAATCCAGTTAAACACGTTAATTCCGTTATGATTGCGAGGATGATTATCACAGCTAGACATATAACATTTCTATTATGCGAATCCTGTTAACTGCCTGTTCTTCCTATCAAGCATGAAATGTATGAAGATGATTAACTGGTTGCAATGCCTGATGTTAACTGTTACACACGCTATGTGATGAACTTTGCTTGCGAAACCATACAAACATGAACTGACTGTGAACACGTGCATACTCTAGGCTTTGATTGATTACTTGTGAGTGCATAACCTAGCATACCGAGCAAACCAAGGTGAGTTCACACCCTTACAAAGGCATGGGATTCCCAAGGGCTTGGGAATGGGATTGAAGGAATAAGGTTGAATAGATTCGTACTGACACTAATACTAGACTACCATACCAGCGTCCTCGGTTGTGCAGGACACATACGTAAACCTACGCATGCTTATACTACTTACTGTCCTCGGTTGTGCAGGACACAGGCGTAAAGCCCACACATACATATGCTTCTTACTGTCCTCGGTTGTGCAGGACACATACTTATGTTTCTTACTGTCCTCGGTTGTGTAGGACACATACTTATGCTATTCACTGTCCTCGGTTGTGCAGGACACATACTTACAATCTACATAGACTTATACTTACTACTATCCTCGGTTGTGAAGGATACTTATACATACTACTATCCTCGGTTGTGAAGGATACTTATACTTGTGACAACCCTCTCAAAACCAGGTATCCGTACGACCTAATTAATTATTAATTGTTGCCTAATTACTGTGCTTTACTGAGTTTGCTGATAAACTGCTACTTGATTGTTGGTACTTGTACATATCTGCATCATACTTTGATATTCCTGTCACTACACTACTTATTTACTGAACCTTAGTGACAAGCATGATGCACAAAAGCACAGTAGCACTAAACGGATACACAGTGAACTTGCTGGTATAGCCAGCATCAGGCAAACACTGCCTCTAAAGGCCTGAATGAGCCAGAATTATTTTACTACACCCATAGTGTGTGTAGGGATACAAGGGTTGTATGATTACGTCTCTAGGAATAAGATATAGAGATTTGGATGTGCCTAAAACATACTTTAAGCACGGAACACAGCACTTTTATCAACACACTAGCTTCTAGCTAATTAATAAAGTGCCAAAATATGAGGAATTATTCCCGACACTTTGCAGAATAAATTGTGTCGCTAAAAATATTATTTATGACGCTTAACGGATATCTTAAGCACTTTAACGGATTACTATCCGACCGAACAACCGGACAATACCCGGAACATAAAAATATTGCCAAAATTAATATTAGTACTTTTCTGAGCCAGTTAGGGTCCCTGATTACCCTAACACCCGCTTTTAATGCACTAAAACAACTAACGGGGTTAGACCTTAAAGTTAACGCACTTAACCAAACTAAACCGTAACTGAACGTTTGGAAACGAACCGAGCACCATTACAACTCAATGGAATCGGCCAACTAGTGGGACCGGGAGAGTACGTCCTTTATTATATTAAATTAGATTACGCGAAGAACGAGGCAACTTTCTCTATAAATATCCTCACCTCTCACACCTAAACACACACACACCTCACCTTCACTCTCTCTCCCTCCCTTGCTCTCCCTCTCGGCCGAACACTAGCCCCACCACCCATCCGTTTTTCGGTTCAAGTCTTGACATTCCAAGTATACTCAAGTGTCGGTGGTTACGTACAACGGAGCTCGGAACAAACGGAACGCGGAGGACCTCTACCGTTTGCTATTATCCACGCAGTTTTCGACTAGTTTCTTCCCTAGCCCCGAGCTAGAGGTATAACGTTTAAAACTCATTTTTGGTCATGTCTAAAGTGGTTAAAAGGATATTTGTCGGTTGAATGTCGGTAACCCGCTTAATGGAACTTTAAAGTTGCTAAAACGTGTATATCGTTGGATAAAAGCTCAAAACGCGTGTAAAAGTCGTAGTATTTGAACAGGTTGATTAAAATGGCCCGATCTATGATGTGGTGGCTCTCATCATCGTTTAACCCGACTTTGTTAGGATCACGTATCTTGACATACACTTGTTTCTTTGGTACAAGGGTTAAAAGGTGAAACTCCACCACACGGGAAACATGAACTTGTGTAAAAATGTTTTAACGTGAAAAATAGTATTTAAAACGAGCCGATCTACGTATGTACAAGTGGTATATTCGTAGGACCGGGTGTCGAGAAAATCATGTTTTTATAAAAATGGATAAAGTGTTAACAAATACGATTTTTATAAACTACAAGTGTATAAACACTTGTAGAATAAAAGATCCGACAAAATAACAATGTTTACAAAAATTGTCGGGAAGTTGTAAGAAGTGATTTGTGCCAAAAACGAGGTTTTTGCAAGACTAAGCTATGTTGTGAATAGATCCACCAAAAATAACGAGACCTACACCGTAGATTTTGTAAAAACTACAAGTTCATGAAACAACGCGGTTTTACATACTAGTCTTCTATTTGAAGTGTTGAAAATTGATTCGGTTGATTTGATAAATTGTTGAGATGATTTTGTAAAAGAAAATGATACGCTTGAAAGCGTGGCCACCTCCAGTTACAGGGGAAACTCTGGCGAAATTTTCTAAAAATCTAACACTTAGAATTATTTACAAGTGTTAGACTACTTTGACATGTTTTCAAATATATTTCGCCACAACTTTATTTATAAATAATCGGAGGTGGGATTTTTCACAAAACTAAACGTAATAAATATATATTCGGTAAATATATTTTGTCACAACACTGTTTATGATTATTTTGTGAAAATGTATAAATATTATTTTTAGAGTAAAAATAATATTTACTAACTTGTCAAACCCAAAATAATACAAACGCTCATACGACAAGCATAAAAGTTACAATGGTAATTTCTATTACCACCTAATCATTTAAAACGTAACTTACGCATTACGCGGAAATATTCATCGACACGTATGTTGTCAACGTATTATTTTGGAAAGTATTATGTAAAGAGAAAATATATTATTTTTGAGAAAAATGATTATATTTTGAAATAAGAAATAAAATATATTAAGTGGGACTTAATAAAATGATACAAGTGTACATATATTTAAATTCCCCCCATCCTTGGGAAGGAGATTGCGTTATCAAGTATACACACGGAACGGTTGCCTAACCGTCTCCTAAAAATGTAAACTATGAAGCTAAAGCACGGCCATCCGTCTAATAGAATTAGCACATGTAGGTCGTTGCACAGCACTTGGATATTGGATTGCTTGATTTTGTGACGCGTTCACTGTGAGTTCATGTCCCCCTTTTCTCTTAACTGTTTTCAGTTTTATAAACTGCGGGGGTGAAATACATGTTACAATGATTATGGATATGTTATACATGGTATGGTTAGCATAAGGAGTGTTATTACTTAGATCATGTGAGTGGGTAGGCAGAAACTTGAGGCCATTAATCCTCGTTGAGGACCGAGGGACAGGAGCGGTAGATCTATCTGGGTGTAGCGAGCCCAGCCCCAGGTCCAGCTGAACGGACCTCGGGGTGACTTAGTGCCCGACGCATAAATCCGCTAGGTTTGAGTCATCCCTACTTGCACTTCACACATATCAGTGGACTTGCAACCCATTGGTGATCTCTTTTATTTCCTTATTTGCTACATACCAGGGTTTTTGATAAAGATAAAGGTTTATTTACTCATTTTCGCATGAACTCGCTCAACATTATTGTTGATTCTTCAACTTACATGTATTTCAGGGAATTAAGGATCTGGCACGGTTTAGCAGGATTTCCCGCTGCATTTAGACGCAGAGTCATCCGGGTTCAAGGCTCATGGCTCTTTCCTGGACAAGCCATGGCCCCTGAACCATGTTTATTTATGTTGCATTATGGTAGTGGTTGTACTGTTTAAGACAAGTAATGGTTGTTGGGTGTTTACCCATTTAGACAATGTTTGACAATTTTATTTTCAATGGATGACTTTGCATGATTTTAAATTCATATAGCTTGTTATGATTAAGCTATGGTATTAAGAAGTCACACCAAATTAACCACGCTTCCGCAAAGCCAGGGTGTGACAGCTTGGTATCAGAGCTCTGATCATAGCGAACTAGGGTTCATTTTGAGTCTAGACTATGATCACTAGGGCTCTCACGAAAATGTTTTTCTGCATACCACTTAAGTCCAGATCCAAAACTTTTTATAAACAAATGTTGAGCATATTTTATTATTTTTAGGCTCAGTCTGGGAGGCTGAGGCTCGGTCTGGGAGGCCGAGGCTCGATCTAACGGATCGAGGTAGTTGTCTAGTGGGACTAGGGAGTCAGTCTGGGAGGCTGGGAGATGTTGTCTAGTGGGACTAGGGAGTCAGTCTGGGAGGCTGGGAGAAGTTGGCTAGTGGGACTAGGAAGAACAGTCTGGGAGGCTGGGAGGCTAGTGGGACTAGGAGGAATATGTGGTTATTATGTGGTAACTTGTGTGATTACCTGATTTACTGATATTTGTACATACTTGTGATTGTATTACAGACTCATGGACACCTCAGATACTGGAGACTCGGACACTACCGGACCCCGACCCATGGAGTCAGACGAGATTACGTCATCAGAGCACGAGGTGCACACCTCGGATTATACCAGTACAGACGACGACGACTTTTAGCCGTTCGCACTACCTGACGGCGTCGATGAGCCCATCGTTGGTGGCCCTGCTGCGGATCTTCCTCTCGCTGTGATTCCCGCCCCGATTCCTCTTGCATCCTACCCAGCTTATGAGCTTATGCTTGATGCCGAGGCTGGTGGCGATATTGATCTTTTCGATGATGAGCTATACGAGGACGAGGATCCTGACCCAGCTCTTTTGCCCGCTGGCGGTCTTTTGATGATCGCCGGTGCTCCTGTCGGAGACTCGCCTGTTCATTCTCCAGCCCCAGACTCCTTTGAGTCTGTGGCATCTGCTCCATCACATGTGGCGAGCACGCAGCTTTTCGTTCATGACTCGGATCCTGACCAGGCGTCATCTGCCGCTCCTATGCCGAGCTTTGTTTTTGAGCATGACGATATCGAGGATTCTGACCCTGTATTTCCCCCTGGATTCGATCCAGACCGTGATATTGAGTTCGTTCACATGGACCAGCCTGTAGAGGACCCCGTTGACCCTGCCGACCCTTTCGATCCTATCGATCCGGACTTTGACTTCGATATGGCGTTTGTCGATCCCGAGCCTGCAGTAGCTCCAGAGCAGGCCGCTGCTTTCGATCCCGCACATGAGCATGGTTTGGCGCATGCTGATGTTCCTATTGATCCTATTTTGGCGGATCAGCCACTTGGCGACGTTCCTGTTGATGATATGCCTTTGTTAGATGCTGACCATGTTGTTGATCCTCTTGTTGACCCTCCGATCGCTGACGTCCCAGTTGACCCTCATGTCGATCATATTGATCCTGTTGTTGCTCACGTTGATCCTGTTTTAGCTCCTGTTGATCCCTTACCTATTGAGCCCGAGCATGCTCTGTTTGCAGAGCACATGGATCCCCCTGACGAGGAGGCTCAGCACGGTTGGATACCGGCTGACGAGGATGTTCCGCCGCTTCCTCCTCACCGCACTGATGCTCACCATCCTGAGTTCTCGTTTCAGATTCCTTCTGTCATACCTCCAGCGGGGCCTGGAGAGGGCTCTTCAGCCCACCCATTTGGCCATGTATCGATGCCCATGCCTGTCATGCCTCAGATATCTCCTGTTTCAGCATCCACTTCATCTTTTCCTGTTATGCCTTTTGGCACTGCCAGCGAGCCTTCTTTCTGGTCTTCGCTACCCGTTATGCCACCTGTCGATCCACCTCATATGGGGCATACCCTAGAGGACCTGTTGATGTCATTTGTTCTTCAGCATGATTCCCATTCTCAGCGTTTGCAGGAGCTCGAGAGAGCTCAGATGCCTCCTTGTTCTGGTCCGTCATCCTCATCTACTCAGCCATTTCGGTCATTTCCTCCTGACATTGCCGCTCGACTTTCGATCCTAGAGCAGCAGATTGCATCCGTGATCCGCACCCAGCAGGCCTTGGAGGAGGATTGGCTTCTCTTTCGCCGCCTACATTATCCTCCACCACCACCACCCTTCTAGAGATCATCGACGTTACCAGGGTAGACACGGGTGAGACAGCCGCGATTGTTATGCACAGCTTTTGAAGACCATTTGACTACACAGATTTTTGTTGATACATGTGATGTATTGATTGTATGTAACACTGATATGATGTATTTTGTACAGGGGTGATGTAACCCCTATGTGATTGATGGATGTACTAACACACTTACTATGCTTATGGTCTTGATATATATGCAATCGCCGCATTCTCATCATATCTGATTTACTTGATTGATTATTTTTATATTTGGACATGGGATGTTGGACATGGGATGTTGTGTGTGATATATTGATAACATGAGATGTTATATGCTATTACTATTACTATATACGTATGATTTCTATGGCCTAATCGACGTACGCATCTTTAGAAAATGGCACCAAGACGTCAACCGCAGCCGATGCCCACGACTCAAGAAGAACTGCAAGGAATCATTGCTGCCGCGATTGCTCAGTATGCTGCATCGCAGGGAGGACCCAGCTGGAGTAGTTCCAACGGCAATGGCAACCAGAATCCCCCTCATGGTAACCCTAAGTCTTTAAGACGTACCATGGTCTAATTGGATTCCTGTAGCAACTGCTAATACAGTTCCTATATTAAAACAAATGTGCAGGGTGCACCTTCAAGCAGTTTCTGGACTGTAAGCCCACAAACTTCGACGGCACGGGCGGTGCTGTTGCCTTCGTTCGTTGGGCAGAGAAGACTGATTCCACCATCCGTATGAGCAAATGTGCGATCGACCAGCAGGTCACTTACATTTCAGGGCTGTTTCTAGATGGAGCCCTATCTTGGTGGAACCTTCAAGTGCAAACTCTAGGCGAAGCTGCCGCCTACGCCCTGTCTTGGGCCGAATTGAAAGAGCTTATGCGGAAGAAGTACTGCTCTCGCGCGGAGATTCAAAAGCTTGAAACTGAGTTTTGGCACTTAAAGATGGAAGGGTCGAAGATAGCGGAATATGTTCAGAGATTCCACGATCTGTCTCACGTGGTACCTTATATGGTTACGCCCGAGTTTAAAAGGGTTGAGCGCTTCATCTGGGGACTGGCTCCTCAGATAATCAGTATGGTGACTTCTTCCAAACCCGCTACCATCACAGAGGCCATTGATCTCAGTGTGGCTCTCACTGAAGAAGCGATTCGGTTAAACAAGTTCGAGGAGATTGAACCCAAGAAAAAGGAGACTCATGTGGAGTCATCTAGTGGTAATAAGCGGAAGTTTTCAAGTTTCAAGCAAAGCACCGGGACGGTGGTCAAGAAGGGAGAATCGAATACACCAGCTCAAGATTCAGTTGGTGGTAGCAAGAAGAGCAGGGGATACATGGGTGCACAGCCCAAGTGCAACTCATGTCAAAAACATCACTCTGGTCGCTGCAGTCTAAGGGTTTGTGAGTCTTGTGGGAAGACTGGTCATACGAAAGATTTCTGTTGGGCTAATGCTGGCCGGGGAGGCCAAGGAGGAAATGGGAATAGAAACAACCGTGGTGGTGCTGGGAACCGCCCACAAGGAAATCAAGGAGGAAATGGAAACCGTGCTAACCAAGCAGGCACCGTGAACCGAAACCAGGGAAACCACCAAGCTGGGAACAATGGTGGAAACGGGCAGAGGCCCGGATGTTTTAACTGTGGAGATCAAGGGCATTTCAAGAGGAACTGCCCGGAATTGACCCAAGCTCGTGGAAGAGTTTTCAACATGGAGGCCAGGGAAGCGCGCTAGGATCCCAATGTTGTTACTGGTACGTTCCCTGTAAACCAACGCTATGCGTCTGTTTTGTTTGATACTGGTGCCGATTATAGCTTCGTATCGCTAGAGTTTAGAAACATGCTTGGTTTAGCCGCTAGTAAGTTAGATATTCCTTATTCGATCGAGCTAGCTAATGGGAAGTTAGTAGAAGCCAATGAAGTGATTAGAGGTTGCGTAATCGAGTTAGGAGAGCGTGAGTTTGCTCTCGATCTACTACCAGTCCAGTTAGGAAGCTTCGACGTGGTAGTAGGGATGGATTGGTTAGCAAGTAACAAGGCGGAGATTGTTTGTCACGAGAAGATTATCCGTATTCCGACCGACGATGGTGAGACCATTGTTGTTCATGGAGAGAAGCGTGAGACGCCGTTGCGGATTATCAGCTGTCTGAAGGCGAGAAAGTGTCTTAAGAAAGGGTGTGTTGCTTTTCTAGCACACATCGTGGATAAAAAGGCTGCTGAGCCGAAGATCGAAGACATCCCTGTCGTAAGGGAATATCCGGAAGTCTTTCCAGAAGACTTGCCTGGCTTGCCGCCTCAGAGGCAAGTGGAATTTCGCATCGACTTAGTTCCAGGCGCCGCGCCTGTGGCTAAGGCACCTTATAGACTTGCCCCGTCTGAAATGCAAGAGCTATCAACGCAACTTCAAGAGTTGTTGGATAAGGGTTTTATTCGACCAAGCTTCTCGCCTTGGGGAGCTCCAGTTTTGTTTGTCAAGAAGAAGGATGGTAGTTTCCGTATGTGCATTGACTACAGAGAATTGAACAAGCTGACGATCAAGAATAGGTATCCTTTGCCAAGGATTGATGATCTGTTTGACCAACTTCAAGGTTCAAGTTTCTACTCCAAGATCGATCTTCGATCTGGATATCATCAGCTCCGGATACAGGAGGAAAGTATCCCGAAGACAGCCTTCAGAACTCGTTATGGGCACTACGAGTTCCTTGTCATGCCGTTTGGCTTAACAAACGCACCTGCAGTGTTCATGGATTGATGAACCGAGTTTGTAAGCCGTACCTGGATAAGTTCGTGATTGTGTTCATCGACGACATCTTGATCTACTCAAAGACGAAGGCAGAACACGAGCAACACCTCAGAGCTATCTTAGAGCTACTGAAGAAGGAGCAGTTGTATGCCAAATTTTCTAAGTGTGAGTTTTGGCTGAGAGACGTGCAATTCCTTGGGCACGTGGTAAATGAAAGTGGAATTCATGTGGATCCAACCAAGATCGAGGCGATCAAGAATTGGGAAGCGCCAAAGACGCCAACCGAGATCCGGCAATTTTTAGGTTTGGCTGGCTATTATCGAAGATTTATTGAGGATTTTTCAAAGATCGCTCAACCATTGACGCTCCTCACGCAAAAGGATAAAAAGTTTGATTGGGGAATCAAACAGGATGAAGCATTTCAGTTGTTAAAGGATAAGCTTTGCAACGCGCCAATCTTAGCTCTACCGGAAGGTACCGACGATTTTGTGGTATACTGCGACGCATCGCGTCAAGGATTGGGTTGTGTGTTGATGCAACGTCAAAAGGTTATCGCCTACGCATCACGCCAACTGAAAGTGCATGAAAAGAACTATACCACGCATGATTTGGAGCTAGGCGCAGTGGTTTTTGCTTTGAAGATTTGGAGACACTACCTTTACGGTACGAAGTGTACGATCTTTACAGATCACAAAAGCCTCCAGCATATATTCAACCAGAAGGAGTTGAATATGAGGCAAAGGCGATGGGTTGAGTTGTTGAATGATTACGACTGCGAGATCAAGTATCATCCAGGGAAGGCGAATGTGGTCGCCGATGCCCTAAGTCGCAAGGAGAGAATCAAGCCCATAAGGGTTTGGGCTATGGAAATGATTATCCAAACCGATCTTTCCTCACGCATTCGAGCAGCGCAAAAAGAAGCTCTCAAGGAGGAGAACCTTGAGAAAGAATATCTCCGTGGGATGGAGAAGATATTGGTTCCAAACAAGGAAGGAACGTTATGTTTTGAGAAAAGGATTTGGGTTCCTTTGTTTGGTGATTTAAGAGAAGTTATTTTTGATGAAGCTCACAAGTCACGGTACTCTATCCACCCGGGAGCGGATAAGATGTACCAAGATCTTAAGGATTATTATTGGTGGCCTAGGATGAAAGGCGATGTTGCTATTTATGTGAGCCAATGTTTGACTTGCGCTAAGGTTAAGGCAGAATACCAGAAGCCTTCGGGACTTCTGCAGCAACCGAAAATTCCCCAGTGGAAGTGGGAAGAAATATCCATGGATTTTGTTACAAAGCTGCCAAGAACGCCTAAGGGCCATGACACTATCTGGGTGATAGTGGATCGCTTGACGAAGTCAGCACACTTCTTGCCTATCCGCGAAAAGGATCATACAAGCAAATTGGCTGAAATTTACATGAGAGAGATTGTCACTCGCCATGGAGTACCTCTCTCGATTATTTCCGATAGAGATGGAAGGTTCGTATCGAGGATATGGCAATCCTTCCAGGAAGCTTTTGGCTCGAAGCTGAATATGAGCACCGCGTTTCACCCACAGACCGACGGCCAAAGTGAGCGGACGATTCAGACATTGGAAGACATGCTGAGAGCATGTGTGATGGATTTAGGCGGTAGCTGGGATAAGCATTTACCCCTGGTTGAGTTTTCATACAACAACAGCTACCACACCAGTATTGGTGCCGCGCCATTCGAAGCTTTATATGGACGCAAGTGCAGGTCGCCGCTCTGTTGGTCTGACGCAGGTGATAGACAATTGGTAGGTCCCGATGTAGTTCAGGAAACTACAGATAAGATCGCGCAAATCCGAGATCGCATTAGCGCGGCTCGTAATCGCCAGAAGACCTATGCAGATCTGAAAAGGAAACCTCAAGAGTTCGAGGTTGGGGATATGGTTTTGTTGAAGGTATCACCCTGGAAGGGTGTAGCACGCTTTGGGAAGCGTGGGAAGTTGAATCCACGCTACATTGGTCCTTTCAAGGTTTTGGAAAGAATTGGAACAGTAGCATACAAGTTGGATCTACCTGCCGAGCTGAATAACGTTCACGATACATTTCATGTATCCAATCTTAAGAGGAGTCCAACTCAAGTTAACGTTGCCATTCCTACCGACGAAATTCATATTGATGACACGCTCCACTTCGTTGAAGAACCTGTTGAGGTCACAGATTGGAAAGTTAACAAGACCCGCCGGAGCAGTGTCAAGCTCGTCAAAGTTCGCTGGAATGCTAGACATGGTCCTGAATTCACCTGGGAGCGTGAAGACCGAATGAAAGAGAAATACCCCCACCTGTTTCCTAAGAACCCTGCTTCTTCAAGCAGAACCTAAATTTCGGGACGAAATTTATTTAACGGGGGGAGAATGTGACAACCCTCTCAAAACCAGGTATCCGTACGACCTAATTAATTATTAATTGTTGCCTAATTACTGTGCTTTACTGAGTTTGCTGATAAACTGCTACTTGATTGTTGGTACTTGTACATATCTGCATCATACTTTGATATTCCTGTCACTACACTACTTATTTACTGAACCTTAGTGACAAGCATGATGCACAAAAGCACAGTAGCACTAAACGGATACACAGTGAACTTGCTGGTATAGCCAGCATCAGGCAAACACTGCCTCTAAAGGCCTGAATGAGCCAGAATTATTTTACTACACCCATAGTGTGTGTAGGGATACAAGGGTTGTATGATTACGTCTCTAGGAATAAGATATAGAGATTTGGATGTGCCTAAAACATACTTTAAGCACGGAACACAGCACTTTTATCAACACACTAGCTTCTAGCTAATTAATAAAGTGCCAAAATATGAGGAATTATTCCCGACACTTTGCAGAATAAATTGTGTCGCTAAAAATATTATTTATGACGCTTAACGGATATCTTAAGCACTTTAACGGATTACTATCCGACCGAACAACCGGACAATACCCGGAACATAAAAATATTGCCAAAATTAATATTAGTACTTTTCTGAGCCAGTTAGGGTCCCTGATTACCCTAACACCCGCTTTTAATGCACTAAAACAACTAACGGGGTTAGACCTTAAAGTTAACGCACTTAACCAAACTAAACCGTAACTGAACGTTTGGAAACGAACCGAGCACCATTACAACTCAATGGAATCGGCCAACTAGTGGGACCGGGAGAGTACGTCCTTTATTATATTAAATTAGATTACGCGAAGAACGAGGCAACTTTCTCTATAAATATCCTCACCTCTCACACCTAAACACACACACACCTCACCTTCACTCTCTCTCCCTCCCTTGCTCTCCCTCTCGGCCGAACACTAGCCCCACCACCCATCCGTTTTTCGGTTCAAGTCTTGACATTCCAAGTATACTCAAGTGTCGGTGGTTACGTACAACGGAGCTCGGAACAAACGGAACGCGGAGGACCTCTACCGTTTGCTATTATCCACGCAGTTTTCGACTAGTTTCTTCCCTAGCCCCGAGCTAGAGGTATAACGTTTAAAACTCATTTTTGGTCATGTCTAAAGTGGTTAAAAGGATATTTGTCGGTTGAATGTCGGTAACCCGCTTAATGGAACTTTAAAGTTGCTAAAACGTGTATATCGTTGGATAAAAGCTCAAAACGCGTGTAAAAGTCGTAGTATTTGAACAGGTTGATTAAAATGGCCCGATCTATGATGTGGTGGCTCTCATCATCGTTTAACCCGACTTTGTTAGGATCACGTATCTTGACATACACTTGTTTCTTTGGTACAAGGGTTAAAAGGTGAAACTCCACCACACGGGAAACATGAACTTGTGTAAAAATGTTTTAACGTGAAAAATAGTATTTAAAACGAGCCGATCTACGTATGTACAAGTGGTATATTCGTAGGACCGGGTGTCGAGAAAATCATGTTTTTATAAAAATGGATAAAGTGTTAACAAATACGATTTTTATAAACTACAAGTGTATAAACACTTGTAGAATAAAAGATCCGACAAAATAACAATGTTTACAAAAATTGTCGGGAAGTTGTAAGAAGTGATTTGTGCCAAAAACGAGGTTTTTGCAAGACTAAGCTATGTTGTGAATAGATCCACCAAAAATAACGAGACCTACACCGTAGATTTTGTAAAAACTACAAGTTCATGAAACAACGCGGTTTTACATACTAGTCTTCTATTTGAAGTGTTGAAAATTGATTCGGTTGATTTGATAAATTGTTGAGATGATTTTGTAAAAGAAAATGATACGCTTGAAAGCGTGGCCACCTCCAGTTACAGGGGAAACTCTGGCGAAATTTTCTAAAAATCTAACACTTAGAATTATTTACAAGTGTTAGACTACTTTGACATGTTTTCAAATATATTTCGCCACAACTTTATTTATAAATAATCGGAGGTGGGATTTTTCACAAAACTAAACGTAATAAATATATATTCGGTAAATATATTTTGTCACAACACTGTTTATGATTATTTTGTGAAAATGTATAAATATTATTTTTAGAGTAAAAATAATATTTACTAACTTGTCAAACCCAAAATAATACAAACGCTCATACGACAAGCATAAAAGTTACAATGGTAATTTCTATTACCACCTAATCATTTAAAACGTAACTTACGCATTACGCGGAAATATTCATCGACACGTATGTTGTCAACGTATTATTTTGGAAAGTATTATGTAAAGAGAAAATATATTATTTTTGAGAAAAATGATTATATTTTGAAATAAGAAATAAAATATATTAAGTGGGACTTAATAAAATGATACAAGTGTACATATATTTAAATTCCCCCCATCCTTGGGAAGGAGATTGCGTTATCAAGTATACACACGGAACGGTTGCCTAACCGTCTCCTAAAAATGTAAACTATGAAGCTAAAGCACGGCCATCCGTCTAATAGAATTAGCACATGTAGGTCGTTGCACAGCACTTGGATATTGGATTGCTTGATTTTGTGACGCGTTCACTGTGAGTTCATGTCCCCCTTTTCTCTTAACTGTTTTCAGTTTTATAAACTGCGGGGGTGAAATACATGTTACAATGATTATGGATATGTTATACATGGTATGGTTAGCATAAGGAGTGTTATTACTTAGATCATGTGAGTGGGTAGGCAGAAACTTGAGGCCATTAATCCTCGTTGAGGACCGAGGGACAGGAGCGGTAGATCTATCTGGGTGTAGCGAGCCCAGCCCCAGGTCCAGCTGAACGGACCTCGGGGTGACTTAGTGCCCGACGCATAAATCCGCTAGGTTTGAGTCATCCCTACTTGCACTTCACACATATCAGTGGACTTGCAACCCATTGGTGATCTCTTTTATTTCCTTATTTGCTACATACCAGGGTTTTTGATAAAGATAAAGGTTTATTTACTCATTTTCGCATGAACTCGCTCAACATTATTGTTGATTCTTCAACTTACATGTATTTCAGGGAATTAAGGATCTGGCACGGTTTAGCAGGATTTCCCGCTGCATTTAGACGCAGAGTCATCCGGGTTCAAGGCTCATGGCTCTTTCCTGGACAAGCCATGGCCCCTGAACCATGTTTATTTATGTTGCATTATGGTAGTGGTTGTACTGTTTAAGACAAGTAATGGTTGTTGGGTGTTTACCCATTTAGACAATGTTTGACAATTTTATTTTCAATGGATGACTTTGCATGATTTTAAATTCATATAGCTTGTTATGATTAAGCTATGGTATTAAGAAGTCACACCAAATTAACCACGCTTCCGCAAAGCCAGGGTGTGACAATACTAAATTACTATCCTCGGATGTGAAGGATACTTATACTCAATACTATCCTCGGTTGTGAAGGATACTTATGGTTACGAATAGTCTAGTGGTTATACAACATGGGAAGCCCCCACCAATAGAACGTACTAACGGCCCAGTAGAGCCACATGTTACATACGAACTTACTATTACGCATTTACTTTCTGTGAACTCGCTCAACTAGTTGTTGATCCTCTGTTACATGCCTTGCAGGTCGTTAGATACATGGAGCTTGCACAGGGAGGAGCTGGTCGTTGTTGGCTTGGATCGTGATTATCTTATTAAACACTTATGACATTCCGTACTTAATTATGTTGGGTTTTGATTATACGCTTCCGCTAAACAATGATAACTTACTTATGATTTTGGATCACCTTTCATATGGATTTGGTTTGGTTTAATGGCAATCACTTTTACTATATATATTGTTGTATATGATTGGTGGCTTGATCCTGGTCAGTCACGCTCCCAAGCGGTGATACTCCGCACGTGGATTTTGGGGGTGTGACAGATTGGTATCAGAGCCATTGGTTATAGAGAACTTGGTTTTAATATGAGAAAACGTTTTTATTAAAACCAGACTATAACCAGAACAGTGCTCTCAACGATCCACAACGACGCTTCGCTCCACGTGCAAGACTCAACATACTAGGTAATAAGGTTTATGTTTATTGCCTACTTGCTAGAATTGCATAGAACTTTGCTCGTAGTATGCTTACATTACTTTGCTCACTACTTGTTATTGCTTGAGAACACCTACGTGCTTACACTCTTCTGTCATCGCACTATTCGCGAACCTCTCTCACTTACGTTACATTTGCTATGAAGATCATGGCTGGACATATCAACATGACACAAGCCCAGTTGACGGCTCTCATTAATGAACGAATTGCTGCGGCACTGGCAGCCATACAAGCAGGAGGTCAACACACTCAGTCACCTGCTTGCACCTTCAAAAATCTCAAGGATTGCCAACCTAGTACCTTCAGTGGAACTGAGGGGGTTGAAGGCCTCCTCCATTGGTTCGAGAGACTCGAAACTGACTTCGAGGTGCATGATTGCCCTGAGTCACATAGGGTAAAGTTTGCTACTGGAACACTCGAAGGTGCTGCATTAACCTGGTGGAAAGCACAGGTTCAAATGTTAGGGCTGGCAGCTGCTAATGCCACCCCCTGGAACGAGTTCAAGGACTTAATTAAGGAAGAGTTTTGCAGCCGAGAGGACATCCACAAACTTGAGGTAGAGTTCCTCAACCTAGAGATGGTGGGGTCTGAAATTGAAGTTTATACGAGGAGATCAAACGAGTTAGCCACATTTTGTCCTACTATGGTAGACCCTCCCACCAAACGCATCGAACTGTATCTCAAGGGTCTGGTGCCTGAAATTCAGAGTCATATGACCACAGCTAACTTTGGCACTATCCAGCAAGCCACTCGACTGGCTCATCGTCTCACAGACCAGGCTGTAGAACAGAACAAACTACCGAAACGAGCTAAGACTGATACTGCATGTGCTTCTAGAGATAACAAACGCAAGTGGGATGAAAACCTGAGCACGGGATTAATTTTGGTCCAGCCTCTGACGCAGCAGCAAGAGATAGATGACTACCAGAGCCCCAGACAGCAGTTTTCTAGTAGTCATGGGCAGAAAAGATATCGAGGAATTCACCCATGGTGCAACAAATGTAACAGACACCACGGTGGCCAGTGCAACAGGGGTCATTGCCAGCGGTGTCTCAAGATTGGTCATGAAGCTAAGGATTGTCGAAACTCACGTCCTGTAACTCAAGAACAACAACGACCGCCTCAATCTTCACAGAATCAGCAGCAACAACAAAGTTTTAAAGGATGTTTTCAGTGTGATGCTAAAGATCACTACAAGAGGCATTGTCCGCATATGAACCAGGACCAGACTCAGAACCACGACCATGGAAACAGGGACGACAATGGTGATAGCGTTGCGGGAAACAGAGGAAACAATGACGCCGGAGCCGCGCGTACATGATTGGTCAGGGTGACGCAAGGAACGATCTTATCGTAATAATGGGTAAGTTTCTTCTTGTCGACTTCTATGTTACTATATTGTCTGATTCGGGTGTGAATACCAATTATATGTCTTTGAAAGTTAGTCGAATGTTAAAACGTACACCAACTCCGTTGAACACGAAACCTGTCGTAGTGTTAGCTTATGGTACAAGCCTAGAGGCCACACATAGTTCAGGGTTGTAAAATTATCCTCGCTGGGTAGACGTTCCCTATCGACTTCATTCCTATAGTTCTGGACAGCACCTACACCTCGCGCACCGTATCGCTTAGCTCCATCCGAATTGGAAGAACTATCGATGCAGCTACAAGAACTCTTGGATAAGGGATTTATCCGACCTATCTTTTCGCCTTGGGGGGCTCCAGTACTATTCGTGAAAAAGAAGGATGGCACTTTCAGAATGTGCATTGATTATCGCGAACTGAACAAGGTCACAGTGAAGAACCGCTATCCTCTTCCTCGTATTGACGACTTATTCGACCAGTTGCAAGGGTCGAGCTACTACTCCAAGATTGATCTAAGGTCTGGTTATCATTAGCTGAGAGTCCGGGATGAGGACGTCTCCAGGACAGCATTCAGAACTCGCTACGGCCATTACGAGTTTCTTGTCATGCCATTCGGGCTTACGAACGCGCCTGTAGTCTTCATGGATCTTATGAACAGGGTGTGCAAACCCTATCTTGACAAGTTCGTCATTGTTTTCATGACGACATTCTGATCTACTCCAAGAATCAGGAGGAACACGAGCAGCACTTACGTCTTATCTTGGAACTTCTTCGAAAGGAGCAACTGTACGCCAAATTTTCAAAATGTGACTTCTGGCTTCGTGAAGTCCACTTCTTAGGCCATGTGGTGAACAGGGATGGGATTCATGTCGATCCATCCAAAGTAGAGTCGATCAGGAACTGGCCTGCACCGCGTACACCGACGGAAATACGCCAATTCTTGGGTTTGGCGGGTTACTACAGGCGATTCATCAAAGACTTTTCGAAGATCGCGCAGCCGCTTACTATGTTGACACAGAAAGGTGTCACCTACCGTTGGGGAGATTCCCAAGAGACCGCTTTTCAGTATCTAAAGGATAGGATTTGCAGCGCACCTATTCTCTCATTGCCAGAGGGCACAGATGTCACACCCCCAAAATCCACCTGCGGAGTATCACCGCTTGGGAGCGTGACTGACCAGGATCAAGCCACCAATCATATAGAACAATATATATAATAAAAGTAATTGCCATTAAACCAAACCAAATCCATATGAATGGTGTTCCAAAACATAAGTAAGTTATCGTTGTTTAGCGGAAGCGTATAGATAAAACCCATCGTAATAAAGTATTAAGTATCATAAGTGTTTAACAAGATAATCGCAATCCAAGCCCACAATGACCAGCTCCTCCCTGTGCAAGCTCCATGTATCTAATGACCTGCAAGGCATGTAACAAAGGATCAACAACTAGTTGAGCGAGTTCACAGAAAGTAAATGCGTAATAGTAAGTTCATTTGAAACAGGTGGCTCTACTGGGCCGTTAGTACGTACTATTGGTGGGGGCTTCCCATGTTGTTTAACCACTAGACTACTCGTAACAATAAGTATCCTTCACAACCGAGGATAGGAATAAGTGTAAGTATCCTTCACATCCGAGGATAGTAATTTAGTATAAGTATCCTTCACAACCGAGGATAGTAGTATGTATAGGTATCCTTCACAACCGAGGATAGTAGTAAGTATAAGTCTACGTAGATTGTAAGTAGGTGTCCTGCACAACCGAGGACAGTGAATAGCATGAGTACGTGTCCTGCACAACCGAGGACAGTGAATAGCATAAATATGTGTCCTGCACAACCGAGGACAGTGGTATGGTAGTCTAGTATTAGTGTCAGTACGAATCTATTCAACCTTATTCCTTCAATCCCATTCCCAAGCCCTTGGGAATCCCATGCCTTAGTAAGGTTGTGAACTCACCTTGGTTTGCTCGGTATGCTATGCTCTAGGGTTTATCAAACGTCTAAGTCCGTTACACACGACCTAGGATATGTTGCACATAATACGATGTGAGTGTTTGCATCAAATTAGGGTTTGCGAGTGATTGGTAACCAAGCAACTATGTTTTGTGTGTGTATTGTGTACATGATGATATCACATAGAATGGTCACACATGCACGATCATACGATTGCGTTCAATATCATACAATCATATACATAGAATCATATATCACATAAGGAGATAAACAAAGTCGTGCAGTTCACGTTTCATGTAGGTGTCATTTACAGTCCGCACTATCATGGTTGTTCATATTGTACTTGACAGAGTTAACATACGTAACGAAAGTGATAAATTAACAGAGTTAGTAAGTTAACACATTCACAACCCATTAGGGTTTCATGTTTAACAAAGTTAAACCAGAACCATCATACTAAACAGAGTTTACAACTTAAAAGGGTTGCATACGCACTTTCACAGAGTTAACATAACATTAGAATTGATATCAAACTGTGTTTGTTGAATGAACAGGGTTAAGCATATAAATATTACATCAGACTAGGCATACATCCCAAAGGTCGGACCATTACATGTTACACCAGAATTGGACATAACCCACATTAAATAGTCGGATACAAGATTACACGCTTAAAAAGTCAGACATGGGGGTTTTGGGAGTTTAAACTCGGACCAAAGGGCCTCCCCCTCACAAAGTCGGACAAGGGGTATCCCCTTCACAAACTCGGACACTAGACATGATAAAAGGGTCGGACCAAGGCCTTGTGGCCCTAAACTCGGACTCCATGTGATAAGTAAGAAACTCGGATCACATTCAAGTATTAAACTCGGACCACATTCAAGTATTAAACTCGGATCACATTCAAGTATTAAACTCGGACCACATTCAAGTATTAAACTCGGACCACATTCAAGTATTAAACTCGGACCACATTCAAGTATTAAACTCGGACCACATTCAAGTATTAAACTCGGACCACATTCAAGTATTAAACTCGGACCACATTCAAGTATTAAACTCGGACCATACTTATGTGAATGAAACTCGGGCAAGTGGCTCCCTTCACAAACTCGGACCAGGTGAGGATGGTTAAAAACTCGGGTATATAAAGCATATGAAACTCGGGTCCTTAATGCATTATTAAAACTCAGACTATTATACACATAAGGGTTACAAACTCATACATTAACAATACGTTTCACAGAATCAAGAAGATCAAATCAGTTACGTTCTATATTATCAAAACCCTAATTCATACACTTCGCAGAGCGGCAATTTATCATCAGGCAATCATTCTAACATTCCTTGTATCTTAACATCATGTAAATGATCAATCACTAATCAACATCATCATCATAATACTCAGAATCAAATCCAAATCACAGGATACTTATATGAAGAATTAGGGTTTCACCAAGAATTACAAGAATCAAGAATTAATAGAAATCAAGCAATCAATAAACATAAATTATTTACCTTGTGTTGATTCTAGAGAAAATGTAGAAACAAAAGTGATGAATGTCTTGCCAATGATTTGGTGATGATTGCTAGGGAATTAGAGGATACAGTACTTTGATTCTTGTGAAAAATGATTAGTGAACAAGGAATTAGGTTTAAGTATGGTTTAGTTTTCACTAATTGCTCTACACACCCTGAATTACTAAATCTTACACAAGCACACCATCTCACATCAATTTCACAGTTTCACCACCAAGTTCATATATTTACCAATTTCACAATTAACAAACAACCATGCACAATCAAACAATCAAAACATATATAATTCCATGGCAATCAATTATGCAAATAAACGACTAGTCAAAACATGAACGTGCAATAAATGCGAAATAGAATCTTGGAAATTCGAGTTGTCACATTATCCCCAACTTAAAAGAAATTTCGTCCCGAAATTTGGTACGCACTCACTGAGGCAGCTAGGTAAGTTATATCGTTCACTAGTTTTCCTGGGGTGTCACATCATCCCCCCGTTGATTTGGAATTTCGTCCCGAAATTCAGTAGTAGTAGCTTCAGCCTCAGCAGTGGTTGCATTGGTTTCGAATAATTAGGGGTACTTTTCTGTCATCTGGTCTTCGCGTTCCCAGGTGTACTCTGGGCCACGTTTGGAGTTCCAACGAACTCGGACAAGAGGGATTCTCTTGTGCTTGAGGACCTTAACATCCCGGTCCGTGATTTCAACTGGTTCCTCGACGAACTGCAACCGCTCGTCGATAGTGAGTTCCTTAAAAGGAATTATGAGGGTCTCATCTGACAGGCACTTCTTCAGATTCGACACGTGGAATACGTTGTGAACTGCACCGAGTTCAGCTGGTAGGTTCAGTCTGTAGGCTACTGAGCCTATTCTTTCAGTGATTTCGAACGGTCCAACATACCGTGGATTGAGTTTGCCTCGTTTACCAAATCGAACCACACCCTTCCAGGGTGAGACTTTAAGTAAAACCCGGTCCCCGACCCGAAATTCCAATGGCTTCTTACGCTTATCCGCGTAGGCTTTCTGACGGTCGCGTGTTGCCGTCATGCGTTGTCGTATCTGTGCAATCTTTTCTGTGGCGTCCACTACAATCTTTGGACCCGTGATCTGACTATCCCCCACCTCTGCCCAACAGAGAGGTGACCGGCATTTACGTCCGTACAATGCCTCGAATGGAGCGGCTCGTATGCTGGTGTGATAACTATTATTGTAAGAAAACTCCACCAAAGGGAGGTGCTTTTCCCAGCCATTGCCAAAATCGATAACACATGCCCGAAGCATGTCTTCAAGAGTCTGGATCGTTCGCTCAGACTGCCCATCCGTCTGAGGATGATATGCTGTGCTCATGTCTAATCGTGAGCTGAAAGATTTGTGCATCGCTTGCCATAGCTCTGACGTGAATCGTGCATCCCGATCCGAAATGATGGAGGTGGGCACCCCGTGCCTCGAAGCAACTTCTTTAAGATATATGTCTGCGAGAGTGGAGAACTTATCCGTTTCCTTTATAGCTAGGAAGTGTGCAGACTTGGTGAGTCGATCCACGATCACCCATATAGTATCATTCCCACACTGGGATCTAGGTAGGCCTGTAACAAAATCCATGGAAATCCCTTCCCATTTCCACTGTGGTATCCTGAGTTGCTGAAGTAGGCCTGCGGGTTCCTGATATTCAACCTTGACTCTGGCACATGTCAAGCACTTGCCAACATAGGTGGTGATGTGGGCCTTCAAGCTAGGCCACCAATAAGTAGTTCTGATGTCGTGGTACATTTGTCTGAGCCTGGATGTACCGAGTAGCGAGACTTTTGTGCTTCGTCCATCACAAGCTCTCGTAAACCGCCATAAAGTGGGACCCAAATACGCCCCGTTACATAGTAGGCGCCGTCTTCCTTTTGTTCCATACGTTGCCTTGAGCCGCGTAAAGCTTCAGCCTTTACGTTTTCTGGTTTCAATGCTTCCACCTGAGCATCTCGTATTTGTGCAGGAAGACTAGACTGAATAGTAAGCTGTAGCGCTCGCACGCGCTTAGGTAGGGTGTCCTCTCGACTAAGGGCGTCAGCCACAACATTGGCCTTGCCTGGATGATACTTGATGGCGCATTCGTAGTCGTTCAGTAGTTCAACCCATCTTTGTTGACGCATGTCCAAATCCTTCTGCTTAAGGATATGCTCGAGACTCCTGTGATCGGTGTAAATCGTGCACCTGGTACCGTACAGGTAGTGTCGCCATATCTTAAGCGCGAAAACAACAGCTCCCAGCTCTAGGTCGTGCGTCGTGTAGTTCCGTTCGTGAACCTTGAGTTAACGAGAAGCGTAAGCAATAAATTTATCCCGTTGCATCAATACGCAACCAAGCCCCTGTATCGATGCGTCGCAATAGACCACAAAATCGTCTGTGCCCTCTGGCAATGAGAGAATAGGTGCACTGCAAAGCCTATCCTTTAAGTACTGAAAAGCGGTTTCCTGGGAATCTCCCCAACGGTAGGTGACACCTTTCTGTGTTAGCATAGTAAGCGGCTGCGCGATCTTCGAAAAGTCTTTAATGAATCGACTGTAGTATCCCGCCAAACCCAAGAATTGGCGTATTTCTGTCGGTGTACGCGGTGCAGGCCAGTTCCCGATCGAATCTACCTTGGATGGGTCGACATGGATCGCATCCCTGTTCACCACATGGCCTAAGAAGTGGACTTCACGAAGCCAGAAGTCGCATTTTGAAAACTTTGCGTACAGTTGCTCCTTTCGAAGAAGTTCCAAGATAAGACGTAAGTGCTGCTCGTGTTCCTCCTGACTCTTGGAGTAGATCAGAATGTCATCGATGAAGACAATGACGAACTTGTCAAGATAGGGTTTGCACACCCTGTTCATAAGGCCCATAAATACGGCAGGTGCGCTCAATAATATCAAACCATCCATCATATCAAACATAAAGTATAGTAGTTAAAATAATTCATAAAACCCAATACAATTGATGTTCAAACCAAACTTTGTTTGAGTAGCGGAAACATAATAATGAAAACCCAAGATAAGTTATAAGTTCAAATATCGTTCATTGCGTCTCCTCGTCCTAACATGAAAACTCGACCTCTTGCCTCGTTGCCATTGTTGTTGTTTCCCCCGTTGTTGTTGTTGTTCCCGTTGCCCTGGTTGTTGTTATGGTTGTTGTTGTTCTGGTTCCTGTTCAGCTGAGGGCAGTGCCTTTTGAAGTGACCCTCAGCACCACAATGAAAACACCCCTTGTTGCCCTGCTGCTGATTCTGCTGTGCTTGGGGCTGCTGCTGACTCTGGTTCGCAGGTCGAGGGCTTCTACAATCTTTGGCCTCATGACCCATCTTGAGGCATCTTTGACAGCGACCCTTATTACACTGTCCACTGTGGTGTTTGTTGCAGGTGTTACACTTCGGGAGGTTTCCTCGATATCCCCCCTGTCCGTGGCTGCCTGAGGAGTGCTGACTGGGACTCTGGTAACTGTCTGTCTTTCGTTGCTGAGCTTGTGACTGCACTGTAGCTGATCCCTTGCTAGAATCCCCATCCCATTTTCTCTTGCTTTCACTGGGAGTAGCAAGTGTAGTAGAAGCAGTAGCGGTAGCAGTAGCGCTGATACGCTTTGGCAGTCTGTTCTGATCCACTGCCTGATCCGTGATGCGGTGAGCGAGGCGCTGAATAGCCTGAATGTTGTCGAGATTAGCCGATGTTACGTGGCTCTGGATTTCTGGCGCCAAACCCTTGAGATACAACTCAATACGCTTGTATGGAGGGTCTACCATGGTTGGACACAACACCGCCAACTCGTTCGATCTCTTGGTATAAGCCTCGATTTCTGACCCAGTCATCTTCAAATGATAAAACTCATCCTCCAGCTTGTGGATGTCTTGTGACAACTCGAGTTTCTGACTTTCACTTTCGCATTAAATGCGCGTTGACTTTGACTGTTTAGTTGTTTGGATTGTGGACTTGAAATTGTATGCGTTGTGTTTTAATGAAACGTATTGTCGTGTTGCATATATGTGATTACTTGCTGTGGTAGAATATAATATTAGAAATATTATTAAAACACTTAGTCTAGATCGAAACATGATATGCAGATCGAAGGATCTCGAAACATATCCTTCGATTCGAAGGATCAACTTTCGGTTCGAAGGATCTCGAAACATATCCTTCGACCAAGGACTTTATCCTTCGACATCCTTCGGCCACGAAGCATATCCATCGACTGGAATTCAGATCCTTCGGCCCAGTCTTTCAGATGGGCTTGGCCCATCTCTGTAATACGTATTTATACGTGAATGCACGTAGTCGACTGTCATTTTTTCTCAACCCTAGAACTATTTCACTGTGACGGCAAACCAGAAACCACCGGAAACCTTTGCGTGACCAAACCCTCATCTCGGTTAGTAAATCTATTTGATTTGATCGTTCGTTCCTCTGCGTATGTGCTCACGTGTCGTGTGTTTTGATTGTTGATGTAATCTGAAATTTATGTTAAATATTAGGGTTCTTGTTACGATATTGAGGATATAGATTTCCCATAGGATTGTTGTTGTCGGATATATATATATGATTCTATGTGAAACTCGTTACGGTTGAATACTGATTTATGAGTGCCGTTAATCTGGAATTGGCCATTATTTTTGTTAGTGTCGATATTGTGTGTTAGTCGGTTTTGGGATACGTTTAAACTAGGGTTCATGCTAGACAATGATTTCAGGATGATTGCGTTGTGATGAGATGTGCTAAATGAATTCTGATGATTGTTAATGATGATGACGGCTGCAGACGATTAGGGTTTCTGTTTCTGTTTCTGTGAAAACGTAACTGATTGTGAAAACGTAACTGATTGTGAAAACGTAACTGATTGTGTCGAAAGATACTTGTCTACTCCAAACATAGTTATTGTCGAAAGATACTTATTGTCGAAACATAGATGTGACCGAAAGATGCTTGACCTTCGAACAATAGTAGTGTTGACCGAAGGATAACTTTGACCGAAAGATGTTAGTATACGAAACATAGTTGAGACCGAAAGATAACTGTTTGACCGAAAGATGACACATGAACCGAAAGGTGGATGTGCGTCGAAAGATAAGGCTGGATACGAAAGATATTGTAGGCTTATAGACATCCTTCGAAAGATAAGGGGTTATAACATATTTCGAAGGATGGAAGGTATACTTGAACTATTTGACATGCAATGCTAGATGATGAATGTTTACATTTGTATTTGTGTGACACTCGACTTGCATGCGTATCATTTCGAACATGAACTGATTTGTTATACGTGCATACAATAGGACTTGATTAATTACTTGTGAGTGCATAACCTAGCATACCGAGCAAACCAAGGTGAGTTCACACTCTTACCAAGGCATGGGATTCCCGGGGTGTTGGGAATGGGATTGAAAGGATAAGGTTGAATAGATACACTACTGACACTATGACTAGATTACTGATCACTATCCTCGGATGTGAAGGATACCTATACTGATCACTATCCTCGGATGTGAAGGATACCTATACTGATCACTATCCTCGGATGTGAAGGATACCTATACTGATCACTATCCTCGGTTGTGAAGGATACTTATACTGATCACTATCCTCGGTTGTGAAGGATACTTATACTGATCACTATCCTCGGATGTGCAGGATACCTATACTGATCACTATTACGGCCCAGTAGAGCCACCTGTTACAAACGAACTTACTATTACGCATTTACTTTCTGTGAACTCGCTCAACTAGTTTGTTGATCATTCTGTTACATGCCTTGCAGATCGTTAGGTACTTGGAGCTTGCACACGGAGGAGCTGGTCGTTGTGGGGCTTGGATCGTGATCACCTTGTTAAACACTTTTGATGTTTGATACTTAATTGCTATGGGTTTTACAATAATACGCTTCCGCTAAACAATGTTAACTTACTTATGTTTTGGAAACTCCTTTCATATGGAAATGGTTTGGATTATAATGTGTTTACTTTTACTTTATACAATGTTCTGTATGATTGGTGGCTTGATCCTGGTCAGTCACGCTCCCAAGCGGTGATACTCCGCAGGTGGATTTTGGGGGTGTGACAGATTGGTATCAGAGCCATTGGTTATAGAGAACTTGGTTTTAATATGGGAAAACGTTTTTATTAAAACCAGACTATAACCAGAACAGTGCTCTCAACGATCCACAACGACGCTTCGCTCCACGTGCAAGACTCAACTTCTTAGGTAATAAGGTTTATGTTTATTGCCTACATGCTAGAATTTGCATAGAACTTTGCTCGTAGTATGCTTACATTACCTTGCTCACAACTTGACATTGCATGAGAATACTTATGTGCTTGCACTCTTCTGTCATCGCACTATTCGCGAACCTTTCTCACTTATGTTGCCTTTGATGTGAAGATCAATGGCCGCACGAATTACCATGACTCAAGCCCAGCTAGAGGCTCTCGTTGCTGCGGCAGTTGCAGCCGCCCAAGCAGGTAGTATACCCTGCAGTATAGACACTAGGATCTTTAGATCCTACATTAATTCTCGTACTTAACTTTGCCCTATTCGTACACAATAGGTCAACCCGCTCAGCAACAGCCTGGGTGCACCTTCAAGAATTTCATGGAATGTCGTCCTAGCTCGTTCAGTGGCACGGAGGGAGCAGTTGGACTCCTCCACTGGTTTGAAAAGCTCGAGTCGGTTTTCGAAATGTGTGAATGCCCTGAGGCTCGCAGGGTGAAGTTCGCCACTGGCACACTTGAAGGGATTGCGCTCACTTGGTGGAACGCACAAGTGCAGATCTTAGGGTTGGCAGCTGCTAACGCCACACCCTGGAATGACTTCAAGGAATTGATCAAGAGGGAATACTGCACTAGAGAAGACATTCACAAGTTGGAGGATGAGTTGTATAACTTGAAAATGGTTGGTTCGGAAATCGAAGCTTACACCAAGAGATCGAATGAGTTGGCTGTGTTATGTCCAACTATGGTGGACCCTCCATACAAGCGTATTGAGTTGTATCTCAAAGGGTTGGCACCAGAAATATAGAGCCACGTTACCTCGGCTAATCTCAACAACATCCAGGAAATCCAGCGTCTCGCTCACCGCATCACCGATCAGGCAGTGGATCAGAATAAACTGCCTAAGCGTATCAGTGCTACTGCTACCGCTACTGCTTCTACTACACTTGCTACTCCCAGTGAAAGTAAGAGAAAATGGGATGGGGATTCTAGCAAGGGATCAGCTTCAGTGCAGTCACAAGCTCAACAGCGAAAGACAGACAGTTACCAGAGTCCAAGTCAGCACTCCTCAGGCAGCCACAGACAGGGAAGGTATCGAGGAAATCTTCCAAAGTGTAACACCTGCAACAAGCATCATCGCGGCCAGTGTAACCAGGTTCGTTGTCAAAGATGCCTCAAGACGGGTCATGAGGCCAAAGATTGTAGAAGCCCTCAACCTGCAAACCAGAATCAGCAGCAACACCAGGCACAGCAGAATCAGCAGCAGGGTAACAAGGGGTGCTATAATTGTGGTGCAGAGGGTCACTTCAAAAGGCATTGCCCTCAGTTGAACAGAAACCAGAACAACAACAACCATAACAACAATCAGGGTAATGGTAACAACAACAACAACAACGGCAATGAAGCTCGTGGTCGTGCTTTTGTGTTGGGTCGAGGAGACGCAGTGAATGATCCCAATGTGGTTATGGGTAAGTTCCTTCTCGACGATATTTATGTTACTGTCTTATTTGATTCGGGTGCTGATACAAGTTATATGTCATTGAAAATGAGTAAATTATTAAAACGTACACCAACACCTCTAGACACCAAACACGTCGTAGAACTAGCCAATGGTAAAAGTGTAGAAGCCACACAAGTAGTCAAGGGTTGTAGTATTGTTCTAGCGGGTCAGACTTTCTCGATTGATCTCATACCTATAGTTTTGGGTAGTTTCGACGTCGTCATCGGTATGGATTGGTTATCCCAACATCATGCGGAGATCTTATGCAAGGAAAAAGTTATTCGTATTCCTCGCTCCAGTCAAGAACCTCTCGAAGTACAAGGTGACAAGAGTGGTGCTGTGGTTGGCATCATCTCTTTCTTAAAGGCGCAGAAATGTTTACGAAAAGGACATACTGCCATTCTGGCACTTGTCACTGACGCATCAGCAAAGGAAAAGAAGCTGGAGGATATACCAGTTGTGCGTGATTTTCCTCAAGTGTTTCCTGAAGATTTACCTGGTTTACCTCCTCATCGTCAAGTTGAGTTTCAGATTGAGTTAGCTCCTGGAGCAGCACCAATAGCCCGCGCACCGTATCGTTTAGCTCCAACTGAACTGGAAGAACTGTCGAAGCAGCTACAAGAGCTCTTGGAAAAGGGCTTTATTCGTCCAAGCTCTTCGCCTTGGGGAGCTCCAGTGTTATTTGTAAAGAAGAAAGACGGTACGTTCAGGATGTGCATCGACTACCGCGAACTCAATAAGGTGACGGTGAAGAACCGTTATCCTCTTCCGCGCATAGATGACCTATTCGACCAGTTGCAAGGGTCGTGTTACTATTCCAAGATTGATTTAAGGTCAGGGTATCATCAGCTGAGAGTCCGGGATGAGGACGTCTCCAAAACCGCTTTCAGAACTCGCTACGGTCATTACGAGTTTCTTGTCATGCCATTCGGGCTTACGAACGCGCCTGCAGTCTTCATGGATCTTATGAACAGGGTGTGCAAACCCTATCTCGACAAGTTCGTCATTGTTTTCATCGACGACATCCTGATTTACTCCAAGAGTCAGGAGGAGCACGAGCAGCACTTACGTCTTATCTTGGAACTTCTTCGAAAAGAGCAATTGTACGCAAAGTTTTCAAAATGCGACTTCTGGCTTCGTGAAGTCCACTTCTTAGGCCATGTGGTGAACAAGGATGGGATTCATGTTGATCCATCCAAGGTTGATTCGATCAGAAACTGGCCAGCACCACGTACACCGACAGAAATACGCCAATTCTTGGGTTTGGCGGGTTACTACAGGCGATTTATTAAAGACTTCTCCAAGATCGCGCAACCACTCACTATGCTAACACAGAAAGGTGTCGTTTACAGATGGGGTAATACGCAAGAGGCCGCTTTTCAGTACTTAAAGGATAGGCTTTGCAGCGCACCTATTCTTTCATTGCCAGAGGGCACAGATGACTTCGTGGTATACTGTGATGCGTCCATCCAGGGTCTTGGATGTGTGTTGATGCAACGTGATAAAGTGATAGCCTACGCTTCGCGGCAACTCAAGGTTCATGAACGGAACTACACGACGCACGATTTAGAGCTGGGAGCTGTTGTTTTTGCGCTTAAGATATGG